>NW_027210613.1:3945000-4072500 GCF_029030835.1 Brachyistius frenatus | reverse complement strand
CACCCCACCAACTGTGAGGCAGGTGCAGTGTTACATGTAGCCGGTTCATTTCAGGTTCAACAACTTGCACTCTTCACTAAAAACACAACTACAAAAAAAAAAGGAACAAACGTAAGTGGGGAAAGTGTGTTATGCATTCGAGGGTCTACAGTTTACTCTAATACCATCAAAGGGGTGGGTGAAGAGCGTGGCTGTGCTCGGCCCCGCGTACAGTAATCATCAAAGTCTTCAATATATCAAGAAAGAAAAGGTGTATAACCTACTGGAATTAACTGGTTGTCCGCATTCTGATGTTCGATTAAGTCACATGTATTGATTAACACAATTTGCTTAAGGTAATAACGCCCAAACAATCGCAATATTTCCCATCTTTATTGAACACAGCCGTTAAAACTTTACAGCGCTGGCGGAAAACATAAAGGGAAACATAAAGTGAGACCGGTAAGACTTAATTGCCATGGACACCGTAGACCATGTCCCATGAGCTGCACATGGCAGACTCGTAAAAAGAGATCTTAACCGGGTCTAATGCATCCTTTAAGCCTGTATTTGTGAGTCTGGGCTTCTTTTTTACCTCAAACATTCTCTTTTGTCATTCTTCTGTCATTTTTGTTGGCCACTCACTTCTAGGGAAATTTGGGGTACAAAATGATTTCCATTTTTCGACAGTTTCCCTAATTGTGGAAAACTTAAGCTCTCTGAGATTACTTATAAACCTTTACAGCTTTACGCGAGTCAACTGTTCGTCTTCTAAAATCTTTTTTTCATAAGTATTTGTGAATAGAAAAAAAACATTTATTCATTACTCTAATCCACCCCTCCAGACAGGACTCCTACTTTGAGAACTCCTATTATATTTTATGACTTATATATTTTCCAACCTTCTGTGAATGTTTGAATAAGGCATTGAAAATGGACAAGACTAAAACAATGATTTGTGTGCTATTTGTTTAAATAGATGGTGTTTTTTGTATAATTGTAATTTAGATGAAGTTCTAAGTATCGGAGTATACGACATTTTAATGTTAATTTAATTCAGAAATTCTAAACTCACTTTTTCTTGCCACTGTTTATTGATTCCTGCCCCCTTTAATCTGAATCTTAACATCCAACTTTTTACCTCAAGCCAACTATTTCATCAAAAGTGCTGCATATCAGCCCTGCCCTCTGGGAACCTCTCCTAACCTAAATTCGATAGCAGTTTGTCTAACATTTACTTTTTTTTGGCAATGCTCACCTAAATGGCTTGAAAAGCACAATAGGGAGCGGTGTGTGAGACAGACTCTGTGGGGTGTGATCCAGCATGATTAATTGCTATTAGGTGTGTCTCCTATAAGTGATGTTGTGCCTGGAGAGCAAAGCAGAGACTATTACAGCTCAGACCCATACATCACCCCTGATAGACCGGTGAATGATGACCACTCAGTACAAATGTTTGAAACGGTACAATTAAAATATAGGGGGTAGCTGAGGATAACTGTAGGGACACGAGGCTGTAGCCCTTGAGATGCATCTGTGTAACTGTGTATGTGTGTGGCAGGGCCGGTGGGTAAAACAAAGCTTAAACAAATCACTTCCCATTAATTATGTACGATGTATGATGAATACCTGACACCGTCTTGAAGCAAAGGCATTTACTTCCTGTCAGACTTCCCATTAGTGGAAATAATTAGACTAAAAAGAGATACTGCACACAGCCAAACAAGTTCTAACATAGTTTTAATTCACATCAAGAGTTCATATGGCTGAGTACTCTTGCACATGGGTATGCCCCTTGACATGAACATTATAAGAGGGTTTGCGTATGATTTATCTCTTCGAGGGAAGCACAATAATATATAGGCTTTAAAATGAAATATCCTAAATTGAAAATGTCTGTCGATATGACAGGTTGGCACGAAGGTGGGCACACGGCGCGATGTCAATGTGTCTCTTGCATCTAGTGCAAAAGAGGATGCAACAATACATCTGCGGTGTGAAGGTTTTTTTTAAAGTCTACGAAAAGGATTGCAAAGTTACCATTCACAATAAGTAAATAATTATCTGTATCAGTTTGCTCAAACTACTCAGCCTGATTGTGCCATACCAGTATATTCGTTGGTACGATGTCTCCAATATTCTAATACATTTGGCAAAGCTAATGATGAATCTTAACCAATTCATTTCACCAAATCTGACCTCTTTATGTTCCGTTTTCCAAATCATACAATAGTGCTTTTATTCATATCTCTTCACCCCCATTCTTTTAGAGTGTATAAATGTTGCCACAGTTTAATGTGTGTACAGCTATAACTTTGACAGCTTTGTCCCACAGAGAAAGATCGCTTCCATCAGAGCAACTCTTTTGTGCCCCCTCCAGTCAGTGGTTTATGAAATACAGCGTGGTCCAAGTCCAAGTGGAAAGTCCGAGCTTCGAGCTCCGGTATGACAGAATGACAGGGGAATCAATAAGATGACAAATGGACAACAACACCACGGCTAAGGTTCCTGAGATGGATAGATCTGGTGTCCCTTCCTCTCATTTATCATAAAATATAAGAAAGGTGGGGAGGGCTAATGCAAGACAACTAAAATAATTTGCACTTAGAAGCAGAAAATTTGTCAAACCTTTGGTGTAATTTGAGAAATTGCACAACAAAACCTGAAAAATTACTTGTTTTAGTGTTAGAAATCTTAAAACTATAGATTCTATATTAGATGCACACTTTAAACTTTAATTTCTTCTGCGCCTTTCACTCCCAGTATCATGTAAAAGGAAAGAAGTAGGCTAAATTAGAACATTTCAAACAGCTACGGCATAAGTCTCGCCTTGTTGGAAAAAGCTCCAGTTACTCTCTTAACTGATATTAAGTGAAAAATGTCTTACACAAAATTTTTCATGAGGTATGAGAGCTGCACAGACACAAACTACTGTAATATTATTTTCAAGTTATTATATGTATTAACACTACATCTAACTTAATATGTGGAAAATAGTGCACATAATAGAATAAATCTAAATTCCCATCTCAAAAATTTGCGACAAATACATGACAAACTGTATGAAATGCTGATATGGCTAAACTAATTCCATGTCGTCACTGTGAGTGCAGTTCCCATAGAGTCCAGTAGATGGCAGCCTTGTAAGCAGGTAAAAGTGTTTGCAGTGGTGCATTAATAGCAAATGATGTCTTGAGCTGCTTAAATGATTTATCAGTTAATCTCCATTATAGCAACACCGCTGTCACCATGGGGAGTTTTTCTTAATGGACAGAGGATGTTGTCTGCTGCACAGATTGTTAAAGCCCTTTGAGCCAAATTTGTGATTTATGGTGTTGAGCTTTATAAATAAAAGTGACTTGAACACATTGTGCCTATTTGATGCATTATCAAACATTTTGTGATCGTAATAAACTGAATACGGTAACATTTAAAGCATAGTTTAGAGTTCTCCCACTGACAATGGATTTGACTTGATTATTTGGGCGATGACTTCAAGGAATATAATGCACTGGATTCGTGATGGTTTAACTTTTGATATGAAGTCCAAACCATCACACTGAAAGTGTTGTAGCTATATAATTTGCAAAATATTTCCCTTACTATGCAAGTTTTGACTTCAACAATAGAGCAGTACTGAATGGATCATGAATTGTTTCTTGGTTGTGAATAACTAGGACAGAAATACAGTACAAATGTTTGAATATATTATTAATACCTGCACAATATTTGGATCTTTAAGACTGATAGCACTGCAACATACTGGATCATGAAATAAATGTTTTTGGGGAAAAAATATAATACTTTAGTAACCCTTTACAGTAATCAACAGTATTGTATGAATCAATATTTGATCAAATACTTTAGTAACCCTTTACAGTAATCCACGGTATTGTATGAATCAATATTTGATAAAATACTTTCAGGTAAAGTGGAAACAAAACTACAAAGGTACAAACGGTACAAAAGATGAATAATTGGGAATTGAATAAAGGAAATAAATAAATTACTTGTAAGAAATACAGGCAAGAAAGGGAGGCTGTAGCTCAGTTGATAGAGTGGGTTGCCCACTAATCGGAAGGTTGGTGGTTAGATCCCAGTTCCTCCTGTCCACATGCCTGAGTGTCCTTGAGCAAGACACTAAACCCTAAAAAAAAAATTGCTCCCGATGGTGTATCATCGGTGTGTTGTAAGTCGCTTTGGATAAAAGCGTCAGCGAAATGTAATGTAAACGAAATAAATAAATGTTGCTGTAAATAATCTGCACCTTTAGGATACAGTAAGGGCTAACAAAGATGAATTTGAGGAATAATGGCGCAAATAATCTGTTTATTTATAATTCAAGCTCCTCTTTAAACAATGATCCAACTCCATCTGTACAAATACAGTATTATCACATTATTATGTCAGTTCTTCCTCCATGGATAATTAGCCTTTGACAACTCAGCACGAGAGAAAGTATATTTTCTCCTCCAGTTTACCCGTTATGAACTGCTGCAGTGTAGAATGAAAATCCCTTCTGAAACACAGTTTCAGAAGTATAGACTAATTTAATGATTTCTCTATATGCAAAATCATGCAGTAAAATAGACATATAATAATAAATTCCTCTAGTGTGGCTGTAGCTTGCCTTCCGACGGCACACACGTAAACTTTGATAACCTACAACTAAACACAGAAAAACTTAAATAATTGCTTTTAGCCCCAAAGATGAAAGAGTAAAAATCTGTGCTTATCTGGAGTCCATGACACTAAAATCTACATATTGAGACAGAAATCTTGCTGTAGCTATGAACTTTGACCTAAATTTCAACTTACACACAAATGTAATGACAAAATCAGCCTGCTACTACCTCCAAAACATCACACAAATAAACAAATTGTAAACAAAACACAGTATGGTCATGTGTTTATTTTCAGCATGCTAGGCCATTGTCATGGTGTCTTCACAGGTCTTAGTGAAAAATAAAAATAAAATCTACCAGACAGCTGCAGTTTAGGCAAGGCAAGGCAGGGCAAGTTTATTTGTATAGCACATTTCAACAACAAGGCAAAGTGCTTCACATAAAGTCATTAAAAGCATCAAAACATCAGGCAAAGGAAAAGCAGCTTTAAAAACAATTAAGAACATCGATCGAAACATTAAAAAAAAAACTGTAATTAAAACATTAAACAAGCTAAAAATAGAATAAAAGTTGCAGTGCAGTTTAAGAAATAAAATACAGAAGTAAAATGCAGGAAATGTAAGTCGCTTTGGATAAAAGCGTCAGCTAAATGAAATGTAATGTAATGTAATATGTGGAGCATAAAAACTGAACGCTGCTTCTTCGTGTTTAGTTCTGTCTCTGGGAACAGAAAGGAATACCCAAAATGCTGCTGCCAGACTTCTCACCAACACCAAGAAAGTGGAGCACTTTACATCAGTCCTTAAATCACTGCACTGGCTTCCTGTGTGTCAGAGGATAGATTTAAAATGCTATTACACACACATCCATTAATCACTAAATGGTCTTGGGCCTAAATACGTCTCTGATTTACTTGGACGTTACGAAGCGTCCAGACCCCTGCGGTCGTCTGGGACAGGTTTACTTAAATGTTCCCGGAATCTAAACCAAGCACGGTGAAGCAGCTTTTAGTTTGCTCCCCACCCGTGGAACAAGCTTCCTGAACACCTGAGGTCTGCTGACACCGTCAGCTCGTTTAAATCAGGGCTTAAAGCATTATTGTTTGCTGTGGCTTTCCAGTAAATTAAATGTGTAACCTCAATTCCAAAGTCTTGGACTTCAAACTGCCTCGTTTTTTATTGTCTTCTAAATGCAATTACCTCTTAATATCTTATTCTTAATGTATTTCTATGCCTCTCTAAAGCACTTTAAATTGCTTTGTGTCTGAATGGTGCTCTATAAATATACTTGCCTTGCCTTTTAAGATCATGCTTTTATTATAATTCTTTTGGGCTTTGATGGACAGAATTTGAGGTAGAGGCCAAAGATAATGATTGTTTTTTGTTTTTTTTACTTGCAACAAGTTCATAAATCAGGGGGTGCTGTTTTAGTGAGTCACAAACGGGTCTGTAGGTAATCATGCATTCAAGCGATTAAATCATTGATGAAGCTGAGCATGAAAGAAAGAACAAAAAAAAAACCACACTTACAGGAAACATGTCCACTTACTTCTAAAAATAGCCGTTGGCCAACATTTCTTCTTTTTTTTTTTTTTTTTTTTAAATGACTGATTACAAGCTTGACATAGCACTTAAATAACAATGAAGCTGTACTGTCTGAAAACACAGACAGATGACCACCACATGCTGCCAGAACAGCTTCAATGCACCTTGATGTTGATACAAGTCTATGGATCTCTGGAGGGATGCACATCACCCGTCGTTAAGATGCTCCTTCGCCTGGTGTTTTGTGTACAGTCTGTCCAACATGGCAATCCAAAACCTCCTGTGGGTGTTCAACTGGGTCAACATCTGATAACTCCAAATGCCATAACATATGATTTACATAATTTGCCTACTCAAACCATTCAGTGACACCTTATGCACTATGGATTGGGGGCAACGTCATCCTGGAAGAGACTACTCCCATCGGGATAGAAATGTACCATCATGGGATAAAGGTGATCACTCAGACCAACTTGGTATTGATTTTAAGTGATCATTTTCTTAAAGAGGAAAAATGGAACTAAACCATGCTGGCAAAATGCCCCCACAGCATAACACAGCCACTACATCCCCTCACTGTAGGGGTCAAGCACTCAGGCTTTACCTTTAATTTGTCATCGCTCTGAATATGTTCAGGGTGGCGGCAGATAACACTGTTAGATCGGAAGAAGTACTCTGAAAGACCTCAGGACAAAACATATATTCAGTTTTAAGGTTCTGCAGATTACACCTTCTCAGGCTGCAGTAAAACTGATGTAGATTATGTTTATTCATATTATTACTGCCTTTGTAATCAGCTGTCACACCTTGCATGGAAGAAATGTCTCTTTTTTTGTTGTTGTTTTTAATACAGCTACAGCACTGCTGCTAATGTGGGTCACAGAGTCCTGCCAGGCAGCCAGGTAGCATTGCCCTACGTGAGAGTGACGCCCTCTTGTTTCTGTCTCGGTGACGTGCCAACAACAAGCACACCGGGACGGCCGCGTGCACTTCTGGCTCTTTGGGTAAACAACAAATATACTGCGTCTCTATTTGCAATGACCACAACAGCAACAACCCACAAACGCCAATGTGCCAAACAAATAAGCTTCTGAATAATTTAGTGCAACGCCAGGGAGCACAGACAGCGAACAATATTAAAGTCTGCATGACGCAATATATAGGCTTTTCATTGTACAAGTAACACATTTCTCCACAATTACTCCAATAACATGGTTTCATAATATCTACAGCAAAGTCACAACAGCTTGTCCAAAATAGTGTTTTACCTCCTCAAATTAAATAATACACACCACTTTCTCATATGCCTAAAACACACACGCATAAAATGAGCAAGCACGTTATATCATCAGCAGATTCAGCAACTTAAACAGCGTTTAAAAGCAAATAAAGCTTGACTTACCTTTCAGAAGTGAACACAGCTGGCCTTTATTCAGCCACGGTGGCAACAGTATCCTCTCTGTCCATCCTGTGCCAGTCCATGTTCTTTGGAAATCGTTGCCAGTCCATTTAGGTTGTCATGTTGTTTCAACTTTGAGAAACTGCGTCCTCCTGAAGCAACATAAACTCGTGATGACGTCTCACCTTAATAAAATCACCAGGAAAAACCGGTCCCCTTCCGTAGTTGCATGGGTCTTCTGGTTTAGTTCCAGCTGATAGACATATTTTCCCAGAGTTTGTCCCACTCCCACAGAGAGTTTACAACAAAGACTTCTAATATACTAACGTAAACGAGCCAGGGCCTCTCCATGAAGCCTGACTGTAATGACACAGAAAAATGTTCTGTTTGCATCTTCTCAGGGAAATCCAGGTACTATAACTCGATATGATCCTCTCATTGTTTTACTTTTGTTGGGGTAAATCAAAATATGCATGACAGCTTTTGATGGTGGAACAACTGGGTAGTTTATTCCATCATCCTGGAGGCTCAGCAGTGGACTTGAGGGTGCGTCATCATGGCTAACACTCCCGGGATCAATACATTTTAACTGGTTGTTAAAATGTATTTAAAATGCATGCTGCTGTTTTTGGAATGTGTACCGTCTATTTTTAACAATTTATAGGCAATTTAGTAATAATACTAATTCTAATACTAGAAATTAGTATTAAACATGAGCATAACAACATATAATTTTCACCAATGAAAGCACAATAAGTTTCTTTGTTGAGAGAATTTATTGTTCCCAACATTTACAATTATGTAATTCTTCACAAGCAACACTTTCAGAAAACACAAAGTAAAGAACAATGTCTGTATAGTTAACATTGGGCTGTACAGATACATGTATGTCCTTGAGACTTTTCAAAACCTCACTGCTGTGCATTCACCTGCATTTTTACTCATTTCTACTGAAAGTCGTTTTTTACAACAACGATACATCCACACTGTCAGGCAGCTAAAATCCACCCAATAGAGAAAGAAATGTATTTTTCTATGAATCATGGAGAAGCTAGGGAAAAAAGGTGCATATGGATTGCAATGAAGCAAAGAGGGTCTTTGAAAATTTTGATCAGAAATTTATTTCCCTAATGTTACCAGCTGAAAGGATTTATTTATTTGTCTACAGCATCATCATCTACCTGATCTTTGCACATGCAAAAAGTGAGCATTGCATCATCTTCCACATGAATTGTGTTGCATATTTAACATCGCTGAACAGCCTCTCAGCCAAATACATTCACAAAACAGAGACACACAGTGTGTAAGTGTGCGCGTACCATTAGTATAAATGTTCTGTTGTTTCTTTCTGCTATGACTAATAATCCATCCTGATCCCACCCGGCGCACCCCCCCTCCACCTCCCCCCAGCCCTCCCCCCCATCACTGTCTTTTCCTCTAATGAGCTGTGGTCTGTTATCAGTCATTACAGGAAGCCTGATTATCCGACTGGCATTCTGCACACGCTCACAGAGAACTTCCTGAAGGTGACCTTTACACGTCGCCATAGAAACTGCCTCTCTGCTCAGAGATGCTCGGCTTGCTCACTGAGTGTCAGAGAGACACAGAGAGAGAGAGAGAGAGAGAGAGAGAGAGAGAGAGAGAGAGAGATAACAGAACATTTTCTCCAAATAAAAGTACATTAGTATGCTGCGAAATAAAGCCCAGGTGCAAATAATTTTGTGATGGTTGCACAGATCATTTTGCGAACCAATGATAAAGATTCATGAACTCACCGAAGCAAGGGGTTTCAGCTTCTTATTTCATCCAATTTATCCTAAAATTAGGACTATAAAGGTCCATGATTTTCTCTGGTTTTAGGGTAATTTTCACAGCCACTACTGCTTGAGTTAATTTACACTCATGCCCTTAATCCATTTGAAAAGAGTTGCTTGCAAGTTATATTCAAAATTCAAATATTCAGTAGCGCAATGTAGAAAACCGTTTACACTAATTAGACCTGTATCAAACATACATTTCATTGTGGTGTGTTTACAATTGGCTACAAAATGTGGATACATTAAGAAAAGAAGGATCTATTAATGTAAATTGAAAAGGTCTCACTGAAAGATGTGAACTAAAGCGCCAGTGAGACACCTACAGTGCATCCGGAAAATATTCATACCACTTCACTTTTTCCACATTTTGTTATTTTACAACCTTATTTCAAAATTGATTAAATTCATTTTTTTCCACAAAATTCTACATACAATACCTCAAAATGACAGTGAAAAAAGTTTGTTTGCATTTTTTGTTTCAAAGAACAAAAATATAACTCGTACATAAGTATTGAGCCTTTGCTCAATACTTTGATGAAGCACCTTTGGCAGCAATTACAGCCTCAAGTCTTTTTGAGTATGATGCTACAAGCGTGGCACACCTACTTTTTGGGCAGTTTCTCCCATTCTTCTTTGCAGGACCTCTCAAGCTCCATCAGGTTGGATGGGGAGCGTCGGTGCACAGCCATTTTCAGATCTCACCAGAGATGTTCAATCGGATTCAAGTCTGGGCTCTGGCTGGGCCACTCAAGGACATTCACAGCGTTGTCCTGAAGCCACTCCTTTGTTATCTTGGCTGTGTGCTTCGGGTCGTTGTCCTGTTGGAAGATGAACCTTCGCTCCAGTCTGAGGTCCAGAGCGCTCTGGAGCAGGTTTTCATCAAGGATGTCTCTGTACATTGCTGCATTCATCTTTCCCTCCATCCTGACTAGTCTCCCAGTTCCTGCCACTGAAAAACATCCCCACAGGATGATGCTGCCACCACCATGCTTCACTGTAGGGATGGTATTGGCCAAGTGATGAGCGGTGCCTGGTTTCCTCCAGACATGACGCTTGGCATTCAGGCCAAAGAGTTCAATCTTTGTTTCATCAGACCAGAGAATTTAGTTTCTTCTGGTCTGAGAGTCCTTCAGGTGCCTTTTAGTAAACTCCAGGTGGGCTGTCATGTTCCTTTTACTGAGGAGTGGCTTCCGTCTGGCCACTCTACCATACAGGCCTGCTTGGTGGAGTGCTGCAGAGATGGTTGTCCTTCTGGAAGGTTCTCCTCTCTTCACAGAACAACGCTGGAGCTCTATCAGAGTGACCATCGGGTTCTTGGTCACCTGACTATGGCCCTTCCCCCCCGGTCGCTCAGTTTGGCCAGTCGGCCAACTCTAGGAAGAGTCCTGGTGGTTTCAAACTTCTTCCATTTACGGATGATGGAGGCCACTGTGCTCATTGGGACCTTCAATGCTGCAGACATTTTTCTGTACCCTTCCCCAGATCTGTGCCTCGATACAATCCTGTCTCGGAGGTCTACAGACAATTCTTTGGACTTCATGGTTTGGTTTGTGCTCTGACATGCACTGTCAACTGTGGGACCTTATATAGACGGTGTGTGTCTTTCCAAATCATGTCCAATCAACTGAATTTACCACAGGTGGACTCCAATCAAGTTGCAGAAACATCTCAAGGATGATCAGTGGAAACAAGATGCACCTGAGCTCAATTTTGAGTGTCATGGCAAAGGCTGTGAATACTTATATACATGTGATTATTAATTTTTAAATTTTTAATTGATTTGCAAAAAATTCAAAAAAACATTTTTTACGTTATCATTATGGGGTATTGTGTGTAGAATTTTGAGGGAAAAAATGAATTTAATCCATTTTGGTATAAGGCTGTAACATAACAAAATGTGAAAAAGTGAAGCGCTGTGAATACTTTCCGGATGCACTGTATGTCACATGTAGTACAGAGTAAGTGTGTAATGTCTGTGTCTTCATTGTGAGTTTATGTAAATTGTTGGCATGCCTAAGTAAGCGATATAGTGAGGCTGAATTGTTGGACACCTTATATGTGTGTGAGTGAATGCTGTGAGAGGAAGTCTGGGCTATCTGTAAATACACAGAGACACTTAAGAAACAATGGCACACAAGGGCTTTCAAAGATGTTAAAGACTCTTGTGTGAAAGAGGCTTGTTCTGATTTACACTGGTATGAAATGAAGGATATGAAAGACAAAAAATCTGCACTGTTAATTTGTTTATTTTTATAATGCACAATTTCCTATTACGGCCTATGACAACATCCATAAGGCAAAAGGCTGGTGTACACTTTGGATGGGTCCCCAGTCCTTCCTGTATCTTCATCTGTATGTGGTACAGAGGTAGGACCAAAATTTGTATGAGTCACTCCTTTAATTGGAAATAAAGGTGAGATGCATTGCTATTTAATGCTCACCTATGGCACTGGTCTCCTATAAAATATGGGCCTTGAACATGTACTCAGAGAAAGTACATTTTTCCATTGAAACCTTAACAAAAAATGTTTTTACCATGACAGACCCATGTCTGCAAATTGTCACATGTATCTGATATACACAAACATATGTAAGATTTAGTCATTTATATATTGTTAACTTCACAGTACAAAGACACACAATGTTGTTGCTTCACCTGTTTTCCTGTAGGTAAAACGAAATGCTCATTTGAAGCACGGTGGAAAATGACCTCTCCTTTGAGACATGATAGCATCTCTTCATCTTAGAAATATCCCCAAAGTCATTGTCATAGTGATATCTGCAATAACCTTCTCTCATACTTGTGCTTCCTCCAGCACAACCTCCACTGCCACACACACAAACATGCCTCTCACAATCATCATCTGACCCAGTCACCTGCTGGGTTTTTTTGTGTTTTTTTTTTTAACACACCTCAGTATAAACACAGAGAACTTACAACAATAAGTGTGTTGGCTTTCTGAATATAGTTTTCACGGACTGACTGTCCTTTCACTGCATACTGAAACTCTGCCTTTTGACCAGGTAAAGACAGATTTGTCCAGACCTTTTATGCCTCTTAAAATACTCTTATGTTGATCCATAATCTGCTAATACTGCACCTCTCTGAACAGCCATTTAAAACAGAAAATTGCTGATTGCTTTTGCCTATAAGTGGAAACATTCATTTGAGCTGTTGTTGCTTGTGAATATGATGTTTAATAACATGTGGTGTTAAAGTTCCCGTATTATTTTCTATTACTACAGCAGAGCATGCAAGACGATCACCTCATGCCAGGCAGCTTGATCTGCAGCAAAACTTAGAGAGCTGAAAAGTCAAAAGTTGTATAATTTTGAAGTGTTGTATGACTCGCAATCAATAAATTGTGACAATGACTCACTGAACAGGAAACTCATTCACCTTCTTTATTGAGCAGGGATTTCATATCGGAGTCGTGACGTCTCTTTAGGTCGTACCTTCTTTAAGAGCAGCGCTGAGATGGTGACTAACACCTCCTTCAATTGTATACGTCATTGACGGAGCTAAAAATAGACTGTCGGGGAATGTGCCTGGAATTCTGGACAACGGTGTGTGTGTGTGTGTGTGTGTGTGTGTGTGTGTGTGTGTGTGTGTGTGTGTGTGTGTGTGTGTGTGTGTGTGTGTGTGTGTGTGTGTGTGTGTGTGTGTGTGTGTTTTGCATCATTGTGCACCTGCTGAGGATTTCGATTCATGACTCAGATGCATTTGTTCCAGTTTCTTCTGTGACTTTGTTCACTGGTTTGTCATTTTGTTTCTGTGACTGGTGCTCCAGGACATCCCACTGAGCCAGGCTTTGCGCGCTGTGTTACTTTTTGGGGAAGTGACTGCGTCATTAATATTAATGTCTTCTAAAATGTGTACAAATGTGAAGATTATCGTAAATATTTGGTAAACTATTTATTTGACAGAGACCAAATTCTATGGAGCTGTCCCTTAATATTTTTCCAGTGACATTGTTTTTGCCATCACCTATGAGAAACAACCCTCTCTTCCTATGGTAACATGTCCCAGTTAATACCCAATCCGTCCGTCCGTCCGTCCATCCATCCATCCATCCATCCATCTATCTATCTATCTATCTATCTATCTATCTATCTATCTATCTATCTATCTATCTATCTATCTATCTATCTATCTATCTATCTATCTATCTATCTATCTATCTATCTATCTATCTATCTATCTATCTATCTATCTACCTATCTACCTATCTACCTATCTATCTATCGATCTGCTTGTCTTTCTGCCAACTATGTCTTTCATCCATTCGTTCATTCATGAATGTCATTCTCTGCTAGTCGTCCCAACCTTTCTGCCTGGTTATTTATATTCGCCACTGAATCATATGTTGTCATGGATAGGACGCATGCGCAGTATGCAGCGTGAAAATCTGAATCATCCATGGAAAGAGAGCGAGGGAGCGAGAGAGGTGACTGTAGAGTGATGGGACCCGGCTGAGGGAAGAGCAGCGAGTGATTACTCTCCAAGCTGGTAATGACAGGTAAATTGCGATTTAAATTTTTTTTTTATTATTATTAGTTGTAAACACTGTGTATCGATAATGTTACAGCAGCAGAGTTGGATTGTGGCTTTTGGAAATAGCATAACGGGAATTCATATTTCCTGCGGTGACTCATTCAGTGGTGTCATCCGTGCACAAGAGCCCATCATCTTGCACATCTGGAAGCAGCTTCCATTTGGAGAATAATGTCGAACAAATGCTTTCTTGAAATTGAGTGCTGTCTACAAATTCGACTATGTCTTCATTTATGAGCGTTCCAGGCATTGGTCCTAATCCAATCAAATAAAACTTTAAAACGTATAACTGTATCTGCAGAGGTCATTTATTTTTCAAACTTACTCCTTTTTTGGATGATTAAAATCGAATTTACTCAAACTTCTTTGACGCAAAGTCCGCGTTTCTAAGTTGAAGTGAAAAACGTGTTGTGTGTCTGTTTGCGTCTCACGGGGGGGTTGGGAGGAGGAATGGATGAGGTCTGTTTTCAGACTGGCGTCACAGATTACGTCTGTGTGTTTTCCTGCTGGGCTTGAGGGACTGGATGGGAATAATGGCGTTTAGCACCACGGCCAGCTCAAGCTTCAGCGGTTCATGTTGGGGTTACAACACGATGTGGACATTCACAGCTCGATTTTAATCTTATCAATGTCTTCAGATTGTATTTCTCATAAGCTATCTGTTTTTCGTCAAGACAGGCAGACATTTAGTTTAATTGGCAGGCTTATTTTAGTTGTCTCGCGTGTTGTGGACAAAGTGTCAATAACAGGACTGATTGAAAATCAGAATCATATTTGTCAGTTGTTAAACTCATCTGACCACTGTCACAGTTTTATTTTTAATTTATTATTCTAGTTTATCCACAGCATTCCAGTTTTGATGTTTAGTCAATTAGATGACATTGTTGCCGGTTTTGTATGTTTCTGTATGCTTGACTGTTGTCAAACACCTATATGGTCAAGGACACTGATTACATTTTACAAGAACTGAAGTTAATTGTCCCAAATGTTGCTCCTCTGCATTAACATTGAGGATGAAAAATGTCCATTTTCCTATAAAATACATATTGTAGTTACACATTCAGGCAAGGGTGTGAATTGAAAGAAATTAGACCATCATGCAGTCACTATGACTTGTAAAGGAACTGCAGCTCAAAATCAAGAATCTCATGTTTTGATTGTATTTGTCTGGATGATGGATATTTTCTTGCATATTTGCAGATGTTGGTACAGCATGATTTTGCCGCATCTGGACAGACACAGTTGTGCATGAGAGTCCTCAGCAGATACAAATTAGGCATGATTTGATTAACACGGGGCGCCAGGGAACAGTGTGCCTCATCGTAATGCTGTATTTCACTCATCGCACTCTTGCTCTGTGGCCCTGGCATCTCCCATATACTCTGTGTACAACGATGTTCAGATAACAAAGATAGTGGTAGATTGGAGTGTCTCTCCTCCCACAGCAGACACATAACTGTGGAAAAACAATCACCTAACTGGTTTACCAGAAAGTGCAACCAGGTGCAAGCCTGATAGAAGAGGTGTGTGGATATTGCTACTTTACTTAACATTGCATCATCCATTAGAGCTGCTTGATTTACATACTTCTCCTGATGAAGCAGAACACCTATTTTTAAGCCACTTGTTGTGTTTCAAGTGCAGTTCTTTTGCCCTGTGTGTCATAAAAGCACACAGCATTGCCTTGGAACCATAATACACTCTGAACTAACGCATTGCTGGGATTTGCATCGTGACTTCTTTTTTTGAAATGTCTGTGAGCATTTACAAGATACAGTACCAACAGTGGGATCAATATTTCACCACCACTTTAGCTCCCCAGTCTGACTTTATTGTGGTGCAGCAGAGACAGCAGTTAAGATTTAGTGCAAACTGATAAAAAAAAACTTCAAACATGGCTTGTTCGTTCAGAGGCACTGAGCTGTGTATTGCCTTTGGAGACCAAACCATGAGGGAACTAATGTGTGTGAAATGGCATTTCCCAGAGCAGGTGCTGTTTTGTCTTTTTATGACATTTTTTTTATGATGATATAATAGGTATCTACTTATATAGTGACAAAACAAAAGTATGGGAAACACGTCATTACCAAACAGAACCTACCACATAAAATTTTGATATAAACATCTGTATTATGAGGTATATTCCTTTATCTGTTGTTATCTTTGTTCTGAGTTTAAAATTTACAATACTATACGTTATCTGTCTGTTAAACCAAAGAAGTATTTCTTTAATTTACAAAGCTTGCAAACTCCAACTCACTAAATATATTGCTTTGTTTGCAATGCGCAGCACAAAAAAAAAAAAAGATTTTATGTTTCATCATGAAGCATATTATGAAAAGGAGGTCATTCTGTACATGTCAGCACTCTGTATTCAGCTGAAAAAAATATTGAATCTAAAAAGTCATATGTCACGCCTTATTTCATAAAAACAGACAAGGAGAACGCATCATTAATCTCAATGCACTGAGGCATCTATGCCTTCGGTACACTGTTACATCATTTTGTGGCAGTGTGTGTGAGGGTACATGCTTGTGTGTATGAATGTACTGCATGTGTGTTTGTGTGTGTGTGTGTACATGTTTATGCATGGGGAACAGCTAGAGAGAATTTGTCCTCAAACTGTGTGGGTGTGTTGTTTTGAATGAGATGTGCAGTTATGCATTCATGCATGTGTGTGTTCACAGGTAGACAGATGTGAAGGATGACTTCTTGCTCAGAGATCTGTGGGTCAGATTATGGCGAGCAAGCTCAAGCCGGCGGAAACTACCAGAAGTATGGAGTCCGCTCCTACCTACACCAGGTGAGAGTGCAGACACACGCACATAAAGAAGTGCAGGATATTATCCTACAAATATCCATGATTCTCATTTCACAAAAGTCATAAGCCTGATCAAATAATTACTAGATCTTCATGTCTTGTGGGCGATTTTTTTTTCTGTATTTAAATTGTAAAAAAAAAGATATCTTTTGAATCCCTTGTTCAGTTTTATGAGGAGTGCACAGCTTCTATCTGGGAACGTGATGAAGATTTTCAGATTCAGAGATCGCCTAGCAGGTGGAGCTCTTTACTTTGGAAGGTAAGCTTTTTCAAACAAAACAACGTTGCTGTCATTTAAATAATCGTATGCGGATGAAGCACCTCGCATTAAGCTCTGACTTCTGTCTCTCCAGGTCTGTCTCGCGTTCGGCACTCTGATCTTGTTTGCGGGCCTCATTGTTGTTCTGGTGGGTTATGCAACTCCAGTTAGGATTGAAGCATTTGGTGAAGATGATCTCCTCTTTGTTGACAGGTAAAAGAACAGTGCAACACACTAACGGGAAGTAATCAATGTAATATCTTAAATTAATTATTCATTAATTATTTTAAACCGTCCTCCTCGTAGGTCATGTACTGTTGTTGTTTTATGAAAATGGGGAAGTATGAGAATGTGTTGATTCTATAAAGGGGGCTAAAAACACCCATACATATCATTTTTGGAGTAAATGGAAACAGATATTTTGTTGTTTGGTATGAGGATGTGTTTATTATTCTTACAAAGCTACACTATACATTTAACTTTAACAGTTGTAATCTGGACTTTATTTGCATTAATTGAGACAGTAAAACAGTATTCTATATTATAAATACTGTATAGATGTAACCAGTATAAATCACACACTGAATTAGAGCTGCTGTTTTCAAATAAACTTGAACAAATATTGTGTGACAAATAAAAAATAAAAAAAAGAACCAAAAAAAGAAAAACAAATCCTATTTAATTATGTGTTTGTTGAACAACAGGACATCTGAAAATGCGAGTAAAAAATTGGGAAAAACAACACATTTTGTATCAGATGACTAAATGAATTAATGTTTCATTGTCTTGCTTTTGAACAGCCACGCTGTCAGTTTCAACCGTGCACTGGACGTTTGTAAGCTGACAGGTGCTGTGCTGTTCTGTGTGGGAGGAACCTCCATGGCTGTGGGTCTCCTGCTGTCTGCCTTTGCCAAAAGCTACTCCAAAGAAGAAAAGTATCTGCAGCGGAAGTTTAAGGAGAGGCTGGCAGATCTGCACGCAACAGTTGGTAATGTTGCATTCTCTACTTTCCCGCTATGACAAATAATGAAGTAAAGTTCAAATATTAAGTGTTTAAGCTGTAAATAGAGAGTGACAGGTTCTTGATTAGTATTATTTTGTACTCATTATGTCGCAGGTTCCCCAATAATGAGAGCACCAACTCCCGGAGAGGGAACGGTGCCAGTCACACTGTCCAAAGTCCAGAACATCCAGCCAGTGACCCCAAAGTCAGAGACCTGATTGATGTCCAGATGGAAGCATAAAGTGAAGTGTGTATGAGGATTGATTGGTGTGCAGACTTTGTGTGTGAGTGTGTGTGTGTGTGTGTGTGTGTGTGTGTGTGTGTGTGTGTGTCTATCTATGTGTGAAGTTTCTCTTTTTAAAGGTCAGCTTACATGACTGATAGCATTGGTTCCTCATCTTAATTTGCTTTGTTTGATATTAAAACTTGATTTGAAAGGAGTTAATATAGATGAACAAAGTTTGTGTTGTCATGAAACTCACAAGCACACAGGCAGTCTCACCCCGAAAAAACAAACCACGGTAACAAATAGTCAAACACAGCCAGTGAACAACGGCATCATAGTTTCCACAGAGCTTTTTTCTGTCAAGAAGATTAACATGTTGTAAAAGAGGATGTCACTGCTGGAGAGCTGTGGTGTTATTGGTGACTGGCCCCTATTCGCAGAAATTATCAAAAGTAGCACTGAACACAACAGTCATAATCTTCTGCCCAGTGAACATCAGAGCACGAGTGTTTCTGTGTAAAGAATATGTACTTTTTAAGCATGTACATATGTTCTGTTCAACTGTTCATCCAAAGACGACAATGACATCTGCGAATCACAATATGAATAGTAGTTCAGTAGCGTTTTACAGTTTACATGTGACAATGACCCTAAAGTCTTAACAGATAGGCTTCTAGAGGTGTCAGGACAGATTAGACACAAACACAGATCCAAACAGACCTTCGGGCAGATTTCCCACTGACATTATCTTCTGTCTTATTAGGCTTCCGATCTGGTTTCCTTCAGTAAATCTTCAGACAGGATCAATAGACGAGACCAGACAGACTGATGAAAGGTACATTGAACCAAACAGAACATGCAGAACAGTGTAGTCTGTCAGATTACTTTCTAGGTAGGACAGCTGAGGCATTCATAATACCTCCTATCTAATTTGTTACATTTTGACACTTAAGACTTCCTTCACCACATTCTCCCTTCATTTGCTTCCTTTTTCTCCCTTTGACAAATGCAAGCACGCAGACACACAAGTATCCATCACAGCATGCATATTTTGCAACATGTTGAATCCAAATGTCGTTAGCTGCCTGGCATGAGTTGGTGCTACTTGTGAAAATCAAAGACAGAACAAGGGCGCATCAAGAGAGACAAACAACGTGACAGGTTACATAACTGAGCGATGACGAGAGAACGCTCTCTTGCTCTCCAACGAGATATCAGCAGCATCATATTAGACAGTACTGATGCTGGTCTGTCATGATTCAAAGATTCTTTAGATACAATAACTGCCATCCTGCTCTCACATACAAAACTTAGATAGGATATGTTGCAGTTAGCCGAACACACGATGTGTAATATTATTGAACTTAGAAAATCATCAAAGCTTTTTTCACAGATTGTGTACTGTATTTGCACTGAAACAGATGTTACTTTAAGACGTTTTTTTGTTTTGTTTTTTTTACAGGTTTGGCATTCACACTTACTGTAACTGTAACTTACAAGCACAATAAGCTATTAATGGTCATGTTTTGCTGCTTTTTAAAACACTACATGTATTATAAAATCTTATGTTCGTTTTTGTTACTGTTTCTTTTGGTTTATCTTTTAGATTCATTGTGAAAAATTCAAGGTATACTGTAAAATGAAACATTTCTTTTTACTGTACTTGGTTAGAACAAAGTTAAGGTGGTAGTTACTGTCCAATTGCCATCAAGCTACGAGCCTCCTACTGTGCATCAACGCTGCAAGTCATTCCAAACTATGGCTCTTACACACATGGATGCAGCAACATTGCAGGATATTCACTGTAAAAAAAATGTTGAATTTGCTATGCTGGCTACATACAGTAGGTTCATGTAAGTTGACCTTTTGATATCATTCCCATTACCTCCACTCTTCTGTCTTTCTACTTTTACTTTAAAAAAATATGTGTCATTTTAACACAATTGCTATCAGATACAACACCAAATTATAGCTATTCTGTAACCATGAAAAATAATATACTAACAAATAAGAAATTTTCAGAGAACTTACTGAACCATTGAACAGCAAACCTGCACCACAGGACAAATAGCAAAGAAAACAAGTTATGGACAAACCCTCCAATGCCCCCTGAACTTTAGTAAGTGATCTAGATATGTGCTGATTTGTAATAATATGTTCCATGCTGCATTACAATCTCAAATCCACAATGGATATTTTTCTGCTCTGACTAACTTTAAATGTCTCCTGATGTAACTGTGGATTATCCCAGTAAATGAAAAAAAAAAGAAGAAGTATACTGTACTTATTGGAGACTGGAGTGGATAAAGAACTAATATATATATCAACGTCTATAAACAGTATGTCTATTTTTCAATGAACACAATAAAATTGACATATCCGCAGCTCAAAAATGTGTGAAAATTGTATGTATCTAAGTCACAACATACTCACTAAACAATCAAGTTGTAGTTTACATGCATTTCTGTCCAAACCCAAATAGATATTAAACTCACAGTGAGCTTGACCTTTGACGACCAAAATCTTATTGGACGTCTTAAAAAACGTCATTTGTGTCACATTGTCCATGACCTTTCACCTTTGATTACTAGAATCTGCACGTCATCCTTGTGTCCAAGTAAACATTTGTGTCAAAGTTGAAGGTCCCTCAAGGCGTTTGTGAGGTATCGTGCTCAAAAGAATGGGAACGGCGTGAGGTCACCTTCAAAAACTGAACAGTTCATTGCTGAGCAAATTTGAAAAGTCCATCCTGTCGTTCTTCAAAATATCACATTCATAACAGTGGGTCATTGTAAGGTGACATTGACCTTGGACCACCAAAATCTTAAGATAAAATAAGACTTTATTATCCCACAGTGGGAAAATTTAGTTAATTGTTGGTACAAAGTGAATGCCTTTGGCAAGTTAGAAAAAGTAACCTCAAGGTGCTCTTCAGATATTGCGGAACAGACAGATAAAGCGAATGTAAAGTCACAGTGATCTTAAACTTTGACTATTGACCACCAAACTCTAATCAGTTCATCCTTCAGGCCAAGTGAAGGATTATGCAGCATTTGAAGAAATACCATCCAGGCCTTCCTGAGCTATCACGTTCAAGTAAATGTGATGAAATGGGCCCCTGTGACCTTGCCTTTGATCTTTTCCCCCTAAAATCTATACCGTTCACCGTAGGTATCAAATAAATGTTTTTGCCAAGTTTAAAGAAATTCCCTGAAGGGGCTCTTGAGATATCCTGTCCAAGAGAACAGGGCAGACGGACAGACAACCTGTTTTTTAGTTGTCGGACAGGCCAAACGTTCATCTCTTTAATCCTCCCTGCTGTTTTATTTTAAACTCACTGCCTTGCTGTTTTGAATTAACCTAATAATTGATTTTTTTTTTTATATCCACTTAAATTCTTAAGAACCTATAGATGACTGGTTAGTTTCATATACTATATATATCTACTTTGACCAAGGTGATTTTATTCTTAAAGGTACGGTGTATTCCTTTAATGGTGAAGAACAGAGAAAGGATACATAATTATGTAATAATAATTTGTTATTTCAATAATTATAGGATTAAAGTAATTAAAGGAAGGCTACAAACTTTACACCGTGTAGAGGCTCTTATAATCAATCACGTGAGTGTCCTATTCAATACTTTATTAACATGGCCACTTGCACGCGTGCACACACACACACGCACACACACACACACACACACACACACACACACACACACACACACACACACACACACACACACACACACACACACACACACACACACACACGCACACACACACGCACACACACACACACACACACACACACACACACACACACACACACACACACACACACACACACACACACACACTGAGAGCACATAAGACAGAATTGATGGTGACTCCAGAAATAGTATCTTGAGGATCATCACCTCAACCAGTCAGGCCTCATGACTCAAACGTTCCCGCCCCTGCCTCCCCTGCTTTTCTCTGTGTCTTTTGCTCTTTGCTCTCTCCTCTCTTCCTCACCCATGTTCTCCATCTCTCGCGGGATGGTGACTCACCAACACACTGACTGTCTGAATCCCAATTTGAACAGTTGCAGGGATGAGAGGGCAGTGAGGCCATCATAGACACTGAATTAGATCACTGTTCACATTATGGTTTCCTGTCTGTGGGAGGCAGTTTGTAGTGGCTTTAATCAATCTTGTTTCAGGGTAACACAGTGAAGCCAAATGGCTAAATGGAAGTGAGGAGACTGTCTTTCCAAGACAGAAAGTCAGTTTTCTCTCTACCAGGACTGAAGCAGCTCAAGACAAGGGACCAGTTTCAAACTAAGGCTCTGAGGATGATTGCAAGATTTTGATTCGATGTCTAAATGTACCTGTTGCACGAATATTACCAATGTAAAAGCGAAGTTTAACTTAACACTCGCTAAAAAATTCACAAATTCCATTGCCACAAAAGGTATTATCACAGTTCAAACATTTTTGATTTGGATTTGTTTTTGCTAAATTAGGTTAGTTATTCCATATTGAAGTGACAAAGTTAGAAACAGGAAGAAAACTGCCTACTGTATTTTTTTGTTTTTATTTTCTGGTAGCAGATACATATAAATAAACAAATATATGTTTGACATATCAACAATATAATGAAGAATTATGATATGGAAAAAAATAAAGACTGAAAAAATAAGACTTTCAAACTATATTCATGATATAATTTATCTTATGATTCAGACACATACAGTGATACACATAGGATACTGTATTATACTCACTTAAAAAGTTAATTTTGCTTTGGAAAATACACAGACGTACCATACAAAACCATCTTTAAAAACAAGCTGCAAGCATGTTAAAAATAAATATAGAGTTTGGACTCAAACATTTAATGCATAAGTGTATTTTAATTTCCCAGCATCACTCACTACAGTGCTCACAAACAGTATAGCAACCCAACAGGTATCAATAGGTCCTAATGTAAAATAAGGATATATTTCAATAGAGTTTATTTAGTTTCTGTTTCAACGATGATAGTTATGTGTAATGTTTTGATGACATTTTTGTATTATTCAGCTGCCCGCCATTCAAAATATTACTTACTTGCTCAGCACTGTAAAGTTGCTTCTTTTAAGTGCAGCTTCTATGAGACCATCTAGAACAGTATCTGTGATTGCAGTGAACTACTTTTTAACTTTCTGTGAATTTTCTCTGCCACTGTAATTACTTTTAGATTGTACTATTTTCCACATTGCTCATTTTCTCTTTCCTTACTAATCATTCTCTTGTCTGCTTTTGTCGCTGTTCTCTTTATCATCCTCCTCTCCTTTCTCTCCATTTGTTGTGGCATCTTTGCTACTAGCTGAGTTTTCCTCCTCCACATCCAGCTCTGCTTCACTTTCCCCCTCATCGTCTTCTCCACTGACCTCTCCATTCACCCTGTTCTCTTCTTCATGCGAATCTTTGGTTGCTCCCCCTTTTGTTCTGCTCACATCTTCATCCTGGTTACTGTTGCTACTGCTACTTCGACTGTTATCGTTCTCTTTTGTCTCGTTATCTGACTGGATCTTCCCTGGTTCGTTGCCGTTCTCCGTCTTTTTCTGTCCCTCCCCCGTGTCTACATCATTAATGTGCTCCATACTGCTCTTCTCCCCCTTACCACTGCCTTTATCTCGCTTCTCTTCTTCAATATTTTTGTCGGGCTTCTTTTCACCCTCAATAGGTGTATGGTTTCCATCCTCTCTCTCTTTACTGTCTTGCGTCTTATCACTGTTAGTGCTGCTAGATCCCTGCTCCTCACTCTTAACCTCCTCCTTACTGTCCTCTGTGACCTCCCTCTTCACTTCTTCTTGTACCTCCGCCTCCTTCACCTCATTTGCTGCAGTTGCTTCTCCTTCTTTTCCATCATTTTGCTCATCGGTTTCCTTCTGCCCTTCTCCCTCTGTTTCACTGTTTGTCCCCTGGTTTTCCTTTTTGTCTTCTTTGCTTGTGGAAGCATCTTCTTCTGTGGTGTTTTCAGAAGCAACCGCCTCTTTCTCTCCGGCCTGTTGGCCTTTGTTCTCCTCTGTGGCTTTTGCATCTCCAGTGTCAAGTTTCTGCAATGCAGGACCAATACCACAGAGACATTATAGCTCTAAATAGTTGAACAGGCACACAGAATAATTGGATTGTTTACAAAAGTTCGGTCTGTGAAAAACACTTTTCTGAAAGAGAGCGGCAGTGCTGTTGGTGCTAGTGAGGCATCAGCATGTACAAATCAAGAGGGGCTGTACTTTTTCCTAAGACCCTTTTTAAGGCATGAAAATCAATAAGCAACAAGTAGTGTAGAAACAACAGGCATTTGAGCCTCCAAATGCCCCAGGGCTATACAGCTACTTTTCAAATAATAGGTATTAATGAATGTGTAATTACAAGCTAAATACATAATTGCATAGTTCTGCAATTGTATAGAATTAATTGGCTAATCAAACTAATTGTTCACATCACACCTGGGTGTCATTTATATGAGCTCTGTCTGAAAGAATTCATGAAATAACACAGTCAATGAATATAAATATAATCTGTGTGTATATATATATATATATACATATATAATATTTATCTGGTAGAAAAAGAAAAAGAATCACATGCAACAAAGAATGAACCCACAACATTGCGACTCATTAAACTGAACGTACACCTACATCTCTATTCAATGATGTCTTTTTTTTTTTAATGTTTATACCTCTTCAGCCAGCTGGTCCTGTTTTTTTTTGCCATTAGCGTTTCCATCATCAGCCTTTGATTCCAGCTCATCTGGGGACAGAAAGGTATTTTAACTGAGCAAATAAGTCAGACAGTAAGTGCGACTGATTTCACGGAAAGGTGTCTGATTCTTTAAAAAAAAAAATGTTAAAGCAAATTTCGATGTGATATTATGACATATAGAAAACCCCGCATCCCATCCTCATTTGTGATATTATGTCCTGAATGGGCTTTTTGGGCTCAGTATAATATACAGTAAAGGTGCTGGTATCTTGGTGCAAATCCAATAAAATGACTCTATCTCACACTGGTGGAAGTAGACTTGACTTTTTGGGGCAAAATCAGACAAAAGAAAAATGAATGTCAATAGTGGCAAGTGGAATTCAGTTTTAAGGCTTCACAATGCAAAATATATTGTCGCAAAACATATATATATTGCAAATACAATTAATTTGTGTCACCCAGATGAATATTACGTCACTTCTGCTGTGTGAAAGCTCACCCCTTTTTTCTTTTTTTTTGTCATGTGATTTTTCAGCTTAAGTGTTCCTTTATGTGCTCACTGCTCAGCTATTCAAAATCCTGAAACCTAAATTTCCCAGTCATAGCAAATTAATTCAATTCAGAAATCCATAAAATCTGTCCTATAAATAAGGGAGCTTTTATTCATCCTCCAGTGAGAGACTTGTTGAAATGATCCAGCTTTCATCCAGCAGCTGTGCAGTCAGGCTTGGACAAACACAGCACAAGAGGGACACCTGGTGGTGAAGAGGAACACCGCCCGAGACTGTTCATGGAAGTAAACAACTTCCCCCAGACAATGATCGTGTGCCAGAGAGCCAGTAAACACTTTACACGCTCATTCAGTGATCTAAATGTCAAACTGGATCACTAACATCTTCCTCATCATTGTTATTATCACCACTGCAGTAATCATCCCAATCATCACGACAGGTAAGGTAGACTCTGTTCTACCTAGACCTTTTAGGAAGTACACAGTTCCATTAGAGATTCACACCGCCAGTGCAAAGATTATTCTGCCTGAGGCACAATGTGCACGACAAACTTAAAACTACCAGATTGGTGGCACAAAAATACAAGAAAAACACTCGACCACTTGACCCCTAATAATTGTCCTCAAGATTAGTATCCATCTGTAAGAACATGTCTTTCAGATGCCCGCAGAGGAAACATCTGTCATCATTCAGTGTGTAAACAACTGCACCGTCCCGGCACTTAAATGAAGACATCATAGTGCAGCTCAATACCAGCTACACTCATTTCTATTGAAGCAATCAGCTCAGCAAAGCAGGTTTGTTGGAGTGCAAAATAAATATGGGGCTTTTTTCCGTTTCCATGCGAGCATATGCATCAAAGGCCTTGGAGTAATTAACCCTAAACATCATAAGAGGAATACAACTATACGCTCTGATAAACAACATAATTACACACTTGTTTTGAAACACTGGATGAGACTGAAATTTCCAATCAGAAATAAGCAGCAAGAGTGAGGAAAAAAACACAACAGTGTAATTAAAGCCTTTAATATCAGTTTCCCTTTCTACACATACCAGTTAAAGAAGAAAAATGACTCGGGTAGAGATTAGAAGAGTTTATGGAGACATTTAATGCATTTCAAATGCAAAACTGATTGAAGTTTAGCCATGGTGGGAGATGAAACGTTATGGTAATAATAACGGACCTCTTTAAGAATATTTTATGGAAATCACCCGCATTCATTAACAGTGAGGGCCGGACGATTGAGTGTAAGCAGTAAGCAGTGGATGAGCTGCTTCGACTCTAAACATTTTAACGTGATTTGAGGATGAGGCAGCAGCTCGTGAAAATGCTAAATCAAATTTAATACAATATTTAGAATCTCCTCTTCTTGCTCTTCATTAAATCCAGTAGATTTGGGTTCTGGCAGTGCAAATGTTTGGACAGTTTTGTGTGTGTGTGCAAAATGTGTGTCTTGACTTTTTTTTTCATAATCAGGCTAACACACACATACTCCTTCTCACACTACTGGCACAAACACAGACAGAGCACACCCATGTTTCAGCATTAAAGCTCCATCTCATCCATCAGTATGAGGTAAAACAAGGATGCAACTGTAAGTGGGTATAATTACTCATATAAATGGCTCTTTCTGCCATCATCTTGGAAGGTAAAGTAATAAATGACTGTTGTTCTGGAGAAATGTAATAAAACACAACTGAAGATGAAGTGATAGCCTGGATGGATAATCTCCCACTCTTCAACTTCATCTTTGTTTATACACCAATACATTATTCTGCCTTACTGCTGCAACATTTTTGCTCAGATCAACCCAGAACCAGAACAACATTGTCAAATACCCACCATAGTAGATCTTTTTTGTATTTCATGTTCCGGCGTAAGGTACACTAACAGGTGTATCTTTTTACTTATGTAAGGGATTGCTGCAATTTTCTCTTGCAGAAGTTATAGCAATGGTTTTAAGCTTTGCGGGGAGTTGGACATGTGAACAAACCTTTTCTTTTTGCTGAAAAGAATAAAAGAGCTACACTCTAATGTTGTTAGATGATGTTTAAAAGCTTCTCCACTCCTCCAGGAAGCCCTCTTGAGTTAAAGCCATTCAGCGCAATCAAGCTCTTGACTCTGCAGGACATCTGTAATAGGCCAGGGGAAGAATTTTTTTTTTCACTGCAAATGGAACCACAAATAGTTTCATAGAGGATGTATGTGTGCTTTTGTGAAATCGCAATGCTGCAAATAATTTACTCAGATTTCTAGGATCAGTAAATGTTCTCAGTGGTATGAAACTTGCCTTGCGTTGACAAGTTATTGTGAGTTTGTAATTTAAAAGGAGTGATGGAAATCAAAAAAATAAATCAGAACAACTAAAATGGAATATAATAGGAACAAATGCCCTTTACCTCTTTTGATTTGTTTTAGTTTTTCCAATGGATTCCTTAGAAAGGAAAGAAATAGTGAACAAAATCAAGCCTCTCAAGCCTAATAGGATACACATGTTTTATTACATCCTCTTTGTTGCTGATATTCATCACGAGACACTCAGGCATAATAATCCCTGACAGGCCGGTGTCTGCTTTCCAAGCATACTGGAAAGATGTGTTCTTGGAAATGCTGTGAAGTCAATGGTCTATGTTGCTGTGTAGCTTCACAGGAGCAGACTCTCTACCATCAAAGGAACTTCTCAGAAAGCATTACCAAAATGGCAGAGGTTGTAATTTTAAATCATAGCACAGCTCCGCTTTGCACAGTATTGTATGCTCATAAACCGGAGCACAGACCAATTGTCGACATGACCTCCACACGCCCATTCTACTTTCAGTGCAATAGTTCTACTGCAGATGTTGAACCAAACTATTGTACCATTATGTACTAAACCAAATTTCCAAAGCACAACTTCCCACTGCAGATCTCAACAACTTTTCTACATAACATAAAATTCACCAATTTAACCATGCAATAGCCTCAGTAAGAAGAAATAATAACAGCATAAGGCTTTTTCAAAATCAAAGAATACAACTCCATCTCTTGCCAGAAAAAGCACCACTTGGTGACTAAAATACTAACTCTAACTCATCTTCTACATTAAAAGGTTAATCTGAAGCTATCAACGTGAGTCGTATAATACGCATGGCCGTTTACTAAAGTCGTCTAGACATGAGAAGAGGATGTCACGTGATGGAAGTCATGTGACAAACATCACTCGACAAAGGTAAAGAGAAGAAGTACCAAAGGCTGCCGCAGTCTGCCTAAGGAGACAAGAGGGGTGGCTTGATAGTGTAAGTCATGGACTTAAAACTAGGATGAGGTTTTTTTTTTTTATTACTATATCTAAGGTTTAGTTTTTTTTATAACGCTAACCACTTAGGTTTCCACATGGTTTTTGACTGATGTGTCTGACGGTTTGCTCTTTTGGACTTTGTAGTCATTTCAAAATTTCACTCATTCTGCTTGCAAAAGATCTGTGACTGACGAATCAGAATTGGAAAGTTTCAAGCCAACATTAGCATTGTACTATGTTGGCGGTGAGCTGGGCAACCAACTTTATTTCTGAAATATTTAAATGATTAAAAGCAAATTTTTCCATCATTTTAATGTTATCTACAACTGTTGTTTGTAAAAAATAAAAATAAAAAAATAAATAAAAAAGACAAGAAATGACAAGCACTTGTAAGGCCGGTCAGCCAGACTATTGTCGACCATCAGGTGACGTCTCGCAGACCACCGTTTGCTAATCACTACTGTACTGGATTACATGAACTCTCAGATCTTGAAATACTACTTAATGTGCCTAAATAACTCCACACATCACTTCTTGTATAGCACCATACAGTACAGTACATTGCTCATTTACAGCCACTGGAATTAACCCACTCAGCAAATGCTTGAGTTATAGCAGGGTATAAAACAACATGGGCAGTGACTCTGAATTGCAATTATGAAATGTTGCCACTCAGCAAGTGTACTCCAGTCACTGACCAGGGTCCTGTTAAAACATTTAATAACTGCATGTGGCCAGCTACCGCGAGAGACACCCAGTTGGTGTTGAGTTTATAGTGATGTGACACAGAAAAACAATCCGGCTGCTCAGTATAAAACATTAAAAGCTGATGACTAGACACTTTGTATCACTCTCATGCATACATACAGTATATGTTCATGTAATTTACAGGTTTATAAGGCGGAAGATCATACAGCATATGGCATACAGAGAATTATTAGATGTATAGGGTTGATAAAATCCCCTTGCTCTTTTATTCTGTAATGTAATATAAACACAATTTGATGTTTGTAAGGATTTGTAAATACTAAATTTGTGACTGAAATATGACCTCATAAATTCCATTAAAGGGGCACAAACACCAACAACACCAGATTCAGTTCACTTGTCATTAGGAGTACTCCTTTAGGCTAACTGTGAAGTACATTTTAAAATCCCCTCTGTAGCTGTGGAAAAAGCTTTTTCTCAAAGACATGCTATTTGAATTATGAGAATTGTAGGACCCAACTGTTTTGGAGTTTGACCCACACTGGGACCTAAACGTCAAAATATCTTGGCCTCTGTTGCAACAATTTTGACCTATATTTTTTTTAAATGCAATGTCTCTTCTGAGTCCCACAGCTCTACGGGAATGCAAATCACTGGAGTATCCCTTGAAAGGTTATGGCATATATTTTTTTCCCGATACATCTTGAATGCACTAAAAACAGATACACTGATCTTTTTATTCTGAATGTGCAGGCCATCTCCACTATGACATTTATTATGTAAAGTATTACTGTTCTATATCCTTTACATTAAGGTTTTTTTTTTTTTCACAATTGCATCTGAATAAATAGATACCAAGCACTTTATCTGGAGTGAACTTTTTCAATAGAGAAAATTCCTCATATCTACTGTGTGCAGCCCTCCGCTTAGATAGCTTTGACATTAAATCAAAGGAAAAGCTCTGCTTAACAATGTTGCAGTCAGACAGGCAGAGTAATATTTATAAAGGTCATGGCTTCTGTTACATTTTTAAATAATTCATAGAGCTTGTTCTCGCTCACTTGTCTCACAGTTGCCGGAAATCTTACCTCCCAGTATCTTCATTATTTGAAAGTTTTAATCTGAATAGCTTAGGTCTAATCAATGCAATATAAGCAGATATTAAAATCAGACTTTTTTTCTTCTCAGCACCAAATAAATAAACATGACAGCATGCCCTAAACTGCAACTATCTTATATAAAAATGTTCTTAAGTCACTGAATATTGTTGGGTATTTAATGATTAAAACATTACTCATTGACCATCACAATTCTGCATTGTGCTGAAAGTGAGTGATTCACATCTTTTGTAAAACGCTTTCATGTTATATTTAGTCTTGAAATTCAACAAGACCAGAGGTTGTTTGTTCCTCGCCTCATATGCGACCAACAGGAGTGTTTCCAAGTGGCAACCCACCGTGACGTCACCCATCGGATTGTGAACTGCTGTTTTTAAGGCTCAAGTCTGGAACTCTGGTTGTCGGCACCTTGGGTTTTTGGAGCAAGAAGTGACCACATATGGACGAGCAGGGGAGGAGCAAGGATACTATTTGTGCTCATCTATCTCCAAAACTGACCGCATCCAAGGCATGTCAATCAATTAAGGCTTTGAGGCCCAATATCTAATGAATTATGGAATTATTTTCAGAGTGACTGGCAGAGCACTAATCACTTCAGGGTGTTTTTGTAGATAGCCCCCAGCAGCCCTCAGTGGTATTGCACTTGAAGGCACTTCGGCATCGGCTTCTCTTTTCAGACCCGCAGACTACTCCCATATTTAATTAGCGCCCCAGGTTAGGTTTAGGCCCAAAATCCACTTGGTTAGGATAAGAGAAAGATAACAGTTTGGGTTGTGCATTATAGTTTCTACTGTATTTCCTTAAAGTTATACAACCTTAATCGTCATGGCAACAGTATATGTGGGTTTAAAAAAACGGTCTCAGCTGAACCCAAGTCTGCTAACGTTTCCAACCATCCACCCAAATCATATTATGACTTACATTATGTAGACGTCATCTGAACTGCCTCACTTCTCTGGAACACCAGATTGGCAATACTTATACGATTTATTCGTTTTCGGAGAACAGTCTATCTAATTTACATTATTTGGACTAAAACTGGCTAAAGATAGAAATGCATAACATTTGAACATGTATGTTTGACTGCATTATAACTGACAGCAATGGACACAGCAACTTCCTAAGCCCAACACTAACACATGATGTAAACTTCAGATATCCACAAATGTCAGTTATTTACCCTTGCCATTTAGGTTGTATGTCAAAGCTGTTTCAGTGTCTGGGGCTGATACAAACCGCACACAGGCTGATGCTCCTATCACAACTACTCAGATGTGCGTCTACTGAGCTCAACGTCAAAAAAAAAAAAGATTTTAAAACACGCAAAACAGACTAGATTAGAAGTGACAGACGTGAAGAATATTTGTGTCATTGAAAGTGTCACACATTACCCTAACCCTATATTTTGTATGTCTCAGCCAGTAGTGTTGTATGTCACAGCTGAAACACTTGTTAACAGATTAATGTGACAGATTAGTACAGCTACCCTGCTCTTTAATCCAGTAATCCTGCATCAAAGGGTCATGAAGAACCTTTTTTTTTCCTGCTGTAGTGAAAAGAGGGAGATGAAAGCAAGGGGAGAATGAACGAGGGATAGACAAGGATGGCCGTGTTTCTGAAATATGACATACGAGCGTGTGCACAAATGCACATAAAAACCGGCATGCACATACTGTAATACACACGTAAATACTTTAAACGTAGTGCTCACAAACTACACTTTCTGCGAACTTTGCAAGGGAAAAAAAAAAAAAAGTTCTTTAAGAGTTGCCATCTCTCATCCTTCGCTGCTTAGCCTCTTTTTTTTTTTTTTTTTTTTTGACACGGGCACACGATTTAAGACACACAGCCTCTCTTTGTGTACATGTCTCCTGCCTCCCAATGCTGTTTGGAACCCTATTTCACTCTGACAGGCATTATAGATACATATGCTAACAGGGCTAATTCCCCAAGGCAGCATCACATTTTATGACACCAGAGGCAGAAGGGCTGATCTGGCTTGTCGGCTTGGCCGAATGCAAAGGTACGGATAAACACACACACACACACACACACACACGCACGCACACACACACGCACACACGCACGCGCGCGCGCACACGCACACGCACGAATCTTTATTTCTCTCACATTCAACCTGCAAATAATACAAAGAATGTTTTAATTTAGATTTTTTTGAAACTGACTTTAAATGAAAGTCCCTTCAAGAATGTGCATCCTTCATGTAACATAAATTGAACTGGCTCCTGCTCCATTCAAAAATGGAGCCTAGTACATGAAAAGGAGGCAGGCGGCTATTCAGAACATGAGGTTTTGTGTAAAGTGGATGCCCTTGAGGTTTCAACACAAGCACTGACAGACTTATCTGGGATATTTGGAACTCACCATCTTTAAACGTCTATATGTAAAACAAAAGACATGGAGAAATGTATTGAAGTACTGAGGCTGCTCTGGAAGTGGACCAGTGCATTGCTGTTGTAAAATTTACTGCAAAATGTTACAGAGAGTAGAGATCCTGGAGCAGTCGTTTTTTTTTTTTCCCATATTGATTGGTTTTAGGATGCAAGCAATCCACCGTTTCCAAAAGATTTGCCATAGTATGGGAAAATACCACCAACTGCTCACCCCATTATGTGCACCTTTTCAAGTGCCCACAGAATAAAATATCTAATCAGCCAATCATGCGGCAGAAGCTCGATGTATTTAGGCATGTATTCGCGGTCAAGAACGTCTACTGGAGGTCAAACAAAGCATAAAAAAATAAGGAAAAATGGTAGTTTAAGTGACTTTGGACATGGCATGGTTGTTGGTGATAGACAGGCAAGTTTAAGTATTTCATAAACTAATGGTCTCTGGGATTTTCACGCACAACCGTCTCTATGGTTTATATAGAAAGGTGATGCTTCTCTTGGTAAAAAATGGCTTGTTGATGACAGAGGTGTGACGAGAAGGGCCACACTGGCTCAAACTATTAGAAAGGCAACAGTGACTCAAATAACCACTCGTTACATACAAAACTATGCAGAAGAACATCTCTGAATGGTTTCTTGAACATAACAATGAGTCCACTGGAATCAAATAGTCACCAGGTCTCAATCCAACAGAGCGCTGAATCAGCCTCACTTTTAGAACCCGGAAACTACGTCCACATTTATATACAGTGTATGGGACATACGTTAACAATATGCTGCATTACACTTACTCCATAAAATACTTGATGGCATAGAATAAATATAACTTGTCACTACCCACCTCTGGTTTTATATAGTATACGAGAGGGGCATGTACAGGACATGTAAAGATTCAGATAATCAATAGACTCCCCTTTTTCTATCTTTGCCTTTCCTCTCTCTCTCCTCTTGTGCATACCTTTCTGTCAGTCCTTCCTTCTTCAAGCACTAGGCTCTTTTGTTGATTTTCAGAGTAGCAGCAGTGGGCACAGGCAAGTAAAAATCTGCTTTGATGACTCTAAATGGAGAGATTATCCAAATGAAAGGCAATTATCCAAACCCCACCCATCCCCCTGCCCTTCAAAATCTCTGCGCTTTTTTTTCTTTCCACCCAGTGCTAATGCTCCATCATCTCAGGCCACTCGTCATATTCACTATTTGAGTCCACTTGTATTCCTCTTTCTTCCCTTCTCCTTCCTCATAATGTTCTTCTGCCTCCACCATCTCAACCTTTTATTCCCACCTCTTTAACCTTCTCTTTTATCTCCCCTCCTCCTATTTCCATCACCTATCCAAACACATATTTTTCTCGTTCTCCTTTATTCTTCTCCCTTTTCTCACTCCTGCTGCTTTTACTGCTTCTCTCCTCTCTTGTCAAGGGCGCCATTAATTGAATTGGTCACAAAGGCCCTTTAGGAAAGAGAACAGTGATAAACATCCTATTTCTATTTTGAGGTCAGCAACAACTGCTTATTGCTTCTGTACAAACAGAACATGAATGTGGTTTTAAAAGCAGAGGCTAACACAGATCGGATTGGACCAATAATTTAACTTAAAAGAGCTTCCGCAACATAGAACTATGTTGGGTGAAGCACAAGTCAGGGAGTGTGCCTTGTTGGTTAAGTCTTTTAAGCCAAATGTCTTTGTTATAGTGAGTTCAAATTCATTCTGTGACCTTTGCTGCATGACTTGTCGCACCTCCTCCCCCATGTCTTTGCTGTCACTCACCGCTGTGTTCACTCTAATGAAGCAGCAAAGTTTGAGGCTCTACAATACACCAGACAGAAACTGCTGGAGTTATCCTCAGTCTGGCTCCCAGCAGCTGATAGACAGTGAATAATGGGGACTGGCGTAGCGACACACACACACATGGACATACACACAAAAACTAACGTTCCTGTCAAAACACAGCCAGGACAGAACAGAGGGAGAATCTCAAGTTACGGGGTCATCGTTTGTCTTTTTTCTTCTCTCTCTATCCTCTGCTTGCCTGTCTCAGTGCCTTTCAGTCTGAACATCTCTCTCTCTTTCTCCCTTTTTCCTCTCTCACCAATACATTTATAATGACATGACACCTTCATAATAATCTTTTGTTTTTGTTCCAATGTTCCAGCGCATCTGAGGTCTGAAGTGTGGGTTTCATGCTGTGTTCTTTCCACAGCCTCTGCCAGTCAGACAACTTTTTGGCTGTGTTCCTTTTGGCACCAGAGTTGGATGTGTTTACCTCATACCCAGCCGGGGCAGGATTTCCCTCCGGAGGAAAAGAACACCAAAAACACCTCTGTGCTATTGTGAGTCAGCATACAAAGGGAATAGGAAAACTGTCCTCCAACTGAGGATCTAAATATCATCACAATGCTCAACTCAGCTGGTCGAGAAATGCTAATGGCTACAAAACTCATTTATTTTTGAGCAGCCGATGGGTAGCTATGACAGCTTATGTTTACTTTTCACAAGCCAAATATAAAAATACAATTTTTGCATTGATTTGTTTTGGGAAAGGCAATGAACAAAAATAGTACAAATGCCCTTTGTAAACTACCATATCTAACATTAAGACAATTCAGCACCATGGACAGAGACAGACTAACTGCAATACAGAGACTACATTACATGCAGATGTCCCGCTCTGTAACAAAACAAATACGTAAAATTGTGTGTCTTGTTAACATGACAGCATTTGGACAAGATTTTATAGGTCAGACAGGGAAGAGGGCATAAGAACGTGAAATGCTCTCAAAGCCATTCAAACAATCTTCTCTCGTGCCTCGTTTAGTTTTCCGAGCTGTCTGTCTGTTAATTTAATTTTTGGTCAATGTCACCCAAGGGGACCAATAATGCAGCATGGTTTTCTGTGCCTGGAATATAACATGCCACCCAATGTGATGCAGGTGATTTAGAGGGTGACATTACAGGATGCAAATGTGTACATGCGCGCACAGACACAAACAAATACGCACACACGCGTGTTCTTCAATCCTGTCTTTTGCTGCCAAATGCCAGATCCCCTCAACCACAGACACACATTCTCCACGCTTCTTTGGGCTTCTACTGTCAACTCTCCTGCCAGAGGAGAAAACAGGCAGCATCTATCAGGAGTCACAAGATGACGTCATGTGGTTCATACCAGAGAAAAAGTCGCAATAAGGCCAGCAGCAGTCTGCAGAAAAATCTATATTACTTTTAATGTAAAATACAATAAATAAAGTAGACAACTTTTTTTTTTAATTTTCTTAACACAATAATGAAAAACAGCTGTTGAGGTCCTGAGTGGGAAAAAAACAACCTCTAAATGTTGAGAAGAATGGCACCATTGGGGACAAAAGGAACAACTGAGGCAAAGTTTCTGGAGGACATAATAATATACTGATCACAAGCCCAGAAGATGACGTAATGTGTTTCTTGCAATAATGGTAAGTGTCATCATGCTAGACCTGCTTTCAATATTTCATGGTGTATCCTTTGCAGAGCAACAGTGCCACTATGTGGGCATTTAAAAGTGGAGCAGGTTGCAGAGGATGGCAAATACTACACATTACATCCTATACCTCATCATGTCAACAGTACATAAGCCCTCTTTGAGAAACATGAAATGATATGCAGACATGAAGAGGCAGGGTTGTAATTACTTTAGGATATTGCAAGTGTATAAAATAAATACTGATTACAGAGACTACTGATGATAAAGAATTGAATTACAGGAGGTAATTGTTGCAGCCACAACTCACCCTAATGTTTGACTAATTTCTCAAATATCCTTAAGCAACCTGTCATCAGACTGAATATGGTACTGCTGACCTCCAAAGCTGCACCCATACTGTAACTGTAAAGCCACCATTATATCAGCAGGTGTAACTACATTTCACTCTTTTTCAAACTGATTTATTGATTGTTTGTATTACCGTTGTCCGATGTGCCGAGAGTCAAGCTTTGTCCACTCCTCCTCGTCGTGAGGGAGAGCAGTCTGGCCTGAGAGATCTCCCTTACAATGGAAGACAGGTGTTCCCTGTTGTTGCTGCTGTGGCTTGGAGGACAGGCCTTGGACTCTCCATCTCCACTATCACTGCACTGAAGCATAGACTTACTCTGCAGGTAGTGGAAGTCAAATTTTTGTCAGTAAGAAACTTGTGAAACTAAAGACCAACAATAAAGATGTATGCATGGAAACAGAAAACAGATTGTACATAATATTCTGAGACATCTTCCCAATAAATTGCATCTGTTGATCTAAAGCTCTTAGACTGGAATTTTGACATGAGTTTTACATGGTATATTTACACCAACGATTGTGGAAGTTAAAGGATGTTGGACAAACGATTTACTCACAAATTTAATTTCCTGTCTCCAACTGTGGGATTGTAAAATATCATCTAAATAATGAATGCAAAAGGGGCATGCAATTCTTACATTTTCACTTTGCTTTGAGAATCTGTAGATGGGCGGTAGTGAGTAAGCTTTCATTCTGCAAATAAAACGGACCAAAAAAATAATTGTACTTACTTAATTTGAACACTGATTCATCAACATGGGCACCAGATATAAGCCACTAATTACGACAACTTTTAAAACCCTTTATAGATATAATTATTCAAACAAAAATTGTTGCGCTATACCATTTTGGTAAATCAGATCAGTTCATAGTGAAACTAATAGAAAATATAATATTTTTTTAAAAAGGACAGAACAAAACCAAGGAACCGGGGGATGTAGCTTCCACGAGACTTAAAAAAAAAAAATACTAGCCCTGAAGGAGTGATTAGTTGTCACACTGCACATACAAACACAAACTGAACGGTCTCCAAGAAGCATCCCTTGAAGCCATAGTGTTCCATTTTTAACTTTCCACACAACTCTTTAGGAAGGACTTATAGGACTGACTGATACTAATACTGTGTATGATTTAATGCTGTCCCTGCTAAAATGAATACATAAATAGATGTTAAAGGTTTTATATGAATACGTGCGCACAAACTATACTGCTTCTTTTTTTTAATGTAGAATATACTTAGAAGCAACATTTCCAAATTCTCTGTTTGTGCACTTTTGTTTTTTTCATATCTCTATTGTAGGATTGATATGAGTGCAAATAAGAAATAAAAGAATTTTCAAAGGTAGCTGATAATGACATTATTTTGCATGTTGTAGAGTTGTATGGCAGAGGGCAAAAAGTAGGACAACCTCTTTGCAATGCCTTTCTGAATACAATCCAAAAATACATCCATTCTGTTCTGAAAGTGACTTAAATTGTTTTTTTTTTTTTTATATTTCAATAACAGCAACATAATCAAAACTGCAGATGTGTCAGTGATAAATGAAAGTCTGAATTTTCAATCAAGTTGTCAACCCTCACACAACATGTTAGTATAGTTTCCAAAGTGCAGGGCTTACCCTTTGACCCTCCTTGTCCCTCTGAGTTTGTTGAAGAGTAAGTCACTGTAGGGAAGCTTCTTAAACCTTTCTCTTCCCACAGCCACATAAAGCTGACCGCTCTCCAGCTGATTCCCATCCGTCACCTGGAGGCCTGCATAGGTGAAGAGACTAGAACACACAAAGAAACTCAGAAGCGTCGTGGTTTCCATCATGTATTCACACCACTACATCAGAACAAGACACACTTAAGTTGTTGAATGCTCTCCTAATCACCATATAATCATTACTGAGCTAATTGGAAGCATTAGGCACACCGTTTTTTTGTTGTTGTTTTTTTTACCAATAAACAAGAGAAAATATATTCAAAAACACATTTGTTGAGGAATAATTAATGCATTTGTGTTAAATCCATGCAAGTTTATGCATTAAAGTATAAAAAAAAAAAAAAAAAAAAAAAAAAAAAACGAGATCATCTGCTACAGTGTAATGGAAGAACATGTGGTGTAAGTCTGAAGTTAATAAATATAGACAGAGTTCATATCAAAAAGTGTGGAAACAAATACAGTCTATATGTGCATTTAAAACAAAAGTGATACCATCGCACTCCACCCAGGACTCTCAAACCCATCTTCTCTGTGATCATTTCTAGTATTCTGTCGAACTGGGCCAGCATCCTCTGGTGGATCAGCAGCCTCATTGCAGGGTTTAACACGTCACCATTGGCTACCACACTGAGTAAAGAAAAGAAGAAAACACACTTGGTTGAAGTAAACATTGACAAAGACTTGATTCCCTTGCCAAGTATGCAAATTCCTCTGAGTTCGGGAATCCTTGACATTATCTTCCACGTGTAAAAAAAAATCAAAACCAGGGTTGACGCTGACTTGTATATAGTATCATACACAAATGCAGAGATGAATTAAGACATATTTGCAAATGAATTTGAAAACTCAGCAGACAAAATCATTCGGTGTGACAAAACAATGAAAGATGTGAGTGTGAAACAAGAGAAAATTGAGCTTACAATATTGTGCAAGGCTCTTTGATGGGTTTCAGGAATCGAGCTGACACCATGATCCTATTAAGTGGTGGCAGTTTGGCCTGAAAAAGGGGGATAAGATACAGTCAAAAAAAAATCGGCAAGTACATATGTCAAACATTCAGTAACATCCTTTGAAATAATCTGTTCTGGGTTATGAAGGTCGAAGCAGATGTAAAAATTGGAGTCTCATTTCTGTATTGTGATAACAGGAAATGCAGGACTCTTCTGAAAGCTTGTTAGCAGATCAGCGCATCCACATGGGATCTGAGGACAGCTGGAGGCTCAGAACAACAGAGCTTTATGAACTTTAGGGAGTTTTGCTTTAGGGACCAACTCTAACGCCACAGTTTAATCCAGTTGGCACGGGCAACATTTAAGTTAACTCTGGAGCCTAAATGTAGCTGTCCATGCAGGACAGTCAGCAGGGATCATAAAGTACAACCTGAAGACCCAGAGCTGCTTGGAGAACCAGAACCACGGGGAGCAACAGTTTTGAGGGAGCATTAAGTGCATATTGTAGGCAATATTTCATACCTTTAAAAAATATCTCTTATCTTTAGTACTGTTTTCAGCAAACCAAGGCTCAAAACAAAGATTGCGTGACATCAAAAGCTTCTACCCCGAAAGAAAAACGCCTTTTGTACACGTTAAAAGAATCTGTCTCTGATCTCTGTGACAGCAAAAGAAAGAGCCCTCTGTGATCCTTTAAAGTCTCAGAGCTCTGCAGGTCGTGTCCCATAACACCTGTAACCCACTGTGATTTGGGTCCTATGAGAGAACGAGATAAGGGAGGAGGTGTATTGACAGTCTTCTGGGGTCTATGAGTGCAACCTGGCAAAGGGGGTGCGAGGGACAGAAGTACAAGTAAAAAAAAAAAAAGACAAAAGAATGATTTCAAAAACAAAGAGTGGGACATGTTTCGAGGTATAGCAGGCCAGTACACATACACATCACATTAAATACTACAAAGTGTTATTTTGTCCCTTCTATTTGAATGAACTGAGTTGACAAAATATTAGGAACACTTTTCAGTAAAACCCTGTGCAGTTCAACAGGACAGTCTCCAAAATCACCATTAAAATAAATTTGCACTTCTCTCAATCAGACAGAATAACTATTGAACATTATAATCCTCTTGAAGGCAGGATATATGGCTCGTTTTTTTTTTAATTAGAATGTATGCTTCACATGTCAGTGGTTTGAATGTTATGAATACATATAGTTATGACAACATAGTGTACTACAAAACCACAGAGACAGACACTACCCACCTGGCTAGTAACCAATCCACGCCAGGAACAAACAGAAACAAGCAAGGCAAATTAGTATGAATCAGTCTCTACGGAGCGATCAGACGCACACGTTTTGTTTTTCCTATTGGCAGTTATTTTTTTATTAGCACCTTATCTTTCATTGTACAGCAAGCAAAAAGTCCCCTCCGGCTTGTTTTAGTGTGCTTATACACATTCCACTTGGCAACGAGCAAGTGAAGGGAAACACCGTGTACTTTTAAAAGCAGCTTATACTCTTCACTACATCTCACGCCCTCTCGAGTCCATCTAGAGTGTGCACATGCCACATGCAGTTAAATCAAGTCAGAATTTATGACTTTTTTGTACAACAGGGTGCTGCGTCTTAACTGGTGCTAGAAATCACTATGAGCAAAATTCATCTCAATTAAACAAACTAACATTACTGTTTATTCAAAGCAGCAGGTCTGAGCGCTGCTTCCAGTGGGTAGTCTCAAATGCATCCAATCAAACATAGAGCAACAGAAAAAGCATATTTCAAGAAGAAAGGAAAATATAAGAGCATATTTATGGCAAGGACTGTTTTTAGAAGGAGGATCCAGAGCTGTGTTCAAAACAAACCGCAGTTAGAATTGTACATTTAAAGCAGTAACCTTAACTCTACATTAGTTCATCCTGTAATGCTCCAAAAATCAATAAGGACAACAAATTAACTTAGAAACCATCCAGCCCGTGAAGAGTTCTCAGCATTACTTGAGCCAATCAGGCAGGTTAAGTGTGTGTTTGTGTGTGTGTGTGTGTGTGGGGGGGGTGTTCTTGTAAACTAAATTGGCTCTTTAAATGCTCGACATGCAGCAACAGCAGCAACAACAGGCCCTTAAGGTTATCTGTGATGACAACAGTTCTTGCTATCATTCATGAGGCAAAAGTCGAACACAAAGAGTATCAGTGTACGCTGGCAAAAGACCGGAGCACCCTATTATTTTCTCTGATTACAATTAGCATGTCAAAGTTTTTGTTGTTGTTTTTTGACATATTGCCCCCATAACAATGTAGATTAAGTTATTAAGGTTTGGTGTATTGGGTACTATTACACGTGTTAAATTTGACCATTAAACAAATTGCAGGTTCTCTTCATGTGGAAAGAGGACCTGCAGTTGACTTTCAAAATACATGAGCCAGTGAGCTGCCTGACTTTAAGCTGTTCTTGCTTTGGCTGTGACTTCATACCTGGTGATTAAAGATGCATAGAAAGGAGGGATGATTATGATCCATAAATCAATAATGCATGGCCACTGAGACAACAACAAAGTGTTTCTTCACAGAGAACAACACAGGAGGAATACTAAACATTACACCTTGCTTAAAAGTTCTTTATAAAATCTTTACACTGTGGGTGTTCCCAAATCATCATGTATTGTGTATTTAGTGGCCGTTTCAAACGTTGAAAACTTGGATGAAGGACGAGTGTTGTGGTTGAAGTCCTACCTCAAAAACAGAGCCAGTGAAAGGTTTCATTAATGTCTTAAAATAAAGCTAAAGTAATGCATGAAAACAAAAGCAATTTAAATACACATTGCAACATGGTTCCTAAATCAAAGAGATTATTTTACGTTTAAAAAATGCAGAGTTAGGACTTTCACTGTGGCTGCCATGTTTTCATTAAAGAGGTAATGATTTAGAAGGCCGACTGCATTTGTGTCAGGCTCCTACGACTACTGACAGCACGGTACAATCCCACTTAAATCAGGCAAGAGTAGCTGGACTTCTCACTGTATTACCAAAGTGAGAGTGGAAGCTGACAGCCTTCACTAACAAGAGTATGTGTGAGGCTGCACCCCTCGACTGTCTGGATTATCAACAATGTTAAATGTGTAATCTATAGTGCAGTGGTGATCATTATGAATTCTTTCTAACAGCATGGCCGCTTGTTTGAATTGGATGGATTCACAAACCGTTTGCTGTGCTGCACCCCACAGTCACATTAAGATTTGAGCCTAAATGTTTTACCACATTCAACAGAAACTTGCCTTTCCCTACTAACTTAACACATTATTGACTCTCTGACAGGACACTTGCTTACGTCAGCAACACTTTTGCCTTACCTGTATTGGAAGAGTCTGCATCATCCTCTTCTTTCTGGAGCCAATCTGTAGGTAACTGCAAACAAAGCATAAAGTGAAGTAAGCCGGAGTTAATCATACATTCTACTGTAATGCACAACTTATTATTGTACCAAAAATATGCAAATGTATTTATTGTAAGAAAACATTTAGATGGTGAATTATTTGTGCATTTTTCATCTCTTGCAACAGCACTGATTTTCCACCCAATTCCTCCGAGTATTGAAGCAACAATGTGGTATGCTGTGAGAAGGACAATAGGATGATGCTGTGCAGCAGAAGGTACCCACATCATCCCCTGGATATTTACTGTAAACATACAGCAACATGGGGACGGTAAACAGATTTCACTTTCCAACTCAACTGCATCACTCACCACACTCTCACATTCAATTAAAAAGTGGAAACACAAATCTGATTATGTGTTTATTTTTAGGCCAGGGCAAAGCACCTCTACAGTACTGATCCCATTTTCCTCATGCTGGGACTCAGCACCGTTCGTAAAACTGTTGAGTCACATTAACTTCAAGACCATTTCTCAGTTAACAGGTCGCATGTTTAGTGCCTAATTTTATATAGGCTATATAAATAGACAACAGCAGGTTGGCCACATTGGCTGTGAAACCAAGTCAGTATATTTCAAAAGAGATTTTAATTACTTACAGTCACCACTATGAATTACAAGCATGGCCTCCTGCAAGGCAACGATTTAAGATAAATCTGCTAATCAACAGTTGGATGTAAAACAACGGTATTTACGGATATGTAAACATTCTCTTACGCTCATTGTGATATCAGATATGTATTGCCTGACCACACGTGAGTTTGTTCTTACTCTAGCTTTTTGAATCTCTCCTTCCCGGCAGCGACGTACTGCTCCCCACTCTGCAGACTCTCCAAGCAGTCCACTTTGTGACCTCCTCTCGGTGTGTAGATGTTTCTCACCGCTCCAAACGGGGCTTGTATACCGCCGGTCACCTCTCTCAGCAAAGTCTCAAAAGTGCACACCCTCTTCTGGTTTATCACTATCCGACGAGCCTCGTAGTACGGGTCACCGTTTCGGAACATGAAAAGGTTTTTCACCACGGGCTGCGACAGAAAGTTTGGCTTCTCCGAGCTCATCTTTACGCGTAAAACCGAGCTGGCGCGCGACGGAGAGATACGTTTGTTATAGTGACCGTACAACAGGTTGACCCCAATTGCCCCAGAAAGGCGTATAGGCCATTATAATGTCATTAGAGCTGGTCCATTCAGGCCAAATGTTAAAGGCTGAGTGGAACAACACAATACGGCACGCAGTTCGTCGATCAGCAGTTCAAGGGCAAAAGACTACCCATAGTACAGGAGGAGGTTACTGATTAAAAACGTGACCACATGCACAAAAGCGTCCCAGCGTTATGAACGCCAACTACCCATAATGTTTTGCAGGATCTATATCCGCTACAAAGGAAACAGTGCAACCGCCAACGCGTGTGCACTGCTACGCCGCAGGTGATGGTAATAGCCAAATGGGTGTGTGTAGTTCCCCCACTCTGCAGGCTGGGTATCAAGGGAGCTCATCTGTTGGGATGTATCTATGGGAACAAGCCGCTGTTATCTCGCCAATTACGCGGCACCTCACACCGTAATCACCAGGTAGTTATTCATTAACGGGATGAAAAACAAAAATGAATGAAAAATATTTCATAAAAAGCACAATCTCACTGTGCACGTGCACAAAGATGTGTGATGACAGAAAAGGAAATTAAGAGCAATGTGTAACAGTTACACGGGACGAAACTCTCCAACAACCAAGCGACAAAGTTAATTGGGCATCAAGAGACCAGGTGGAAACCTGCCTTTGCCGGTGACATCCTGAAAGTAGGACAAACAACATGTTTGTTTTGTGAACTATAATTGTTCTGCAACAACAGGGACATCTGAACTCTATATGCTCTTTTTCTGTCTAGTGTTTTCTGTGGAGGCTATCAGAAGCCAGAAGTCATAAACACCTGCTTAATTTGTTATTTTTAATACAAATCCCTGAGCATATGTGAACATATTTCCCCATTGGATGAAGTTTTATATCCGATTTTGCTTGTTTGTTTGTTGGTTCGTTCACAGTTGTGGCACAGTCTACGGTTTAATTTCTCTGAATTTTAAGGTTCTGCTGACATATTTTTGACAGAAACGGAACCCAATATTATGGTACCAGAGGGTTAATCATCATCAAACCTCTTCTTACTTCTTCCCCTCCTCCTTCACCTTCTTGTTGTCCTGACCTCGTTCATCATCAGCAGCAATCACTGCAGGATTATTGCTCTATATGGGGTCTATTGCGTGGAGGATGCAGGACAGTCAAGGACACAATAGGCTCGAACATAATATTTCGTTTTTTAAAGTATGTGGCCTAATATGTAATGCACAAGTTACATCCTAATACATATCGGGTTGTTTTGTAACCCAGCAGTAAGAGTTTCCAGCTGCACCCGCTTACAGTCAAGTACCACCATGGTGACATAGTACCCTTTACTGTGTGGATTAAGAACAAGCACATGGTAGATATACAGCATATACACATACATTGCAATTTATCTATCAAGAGAGGGCACTCTTGAGCCAATAAACCTACATGGGTGAATGAACATCAAATTATGGCAAGTGGAACAAACTCTTTTACACTAATGGACTGCATGTCCCTCTGGCAATTTGGATGTATTTTTTTTATTATTATTTTTTTTTTTGTTTAGTTTTCTTGTGTTTTAAATTGTTACGTTTGCACAATGTGTTTAAACATCCCAGAGGAGCAAGGCTATGAAGTAAGTTATTTTGTTCACAGTTCACTTCTGTAATTGAGCTTCTCAGGATAGTGATAAATTCTCAATTGGCTTTTCTGGAATAGAAAAACCAAAAGATGCGCACTGTTTGAGCTGTAGGAACATGTCTGATCATCTACAACGATGTTGTACATCCAGTCTTATGCAGTGCCTTTCTTTTACCAGTAGAGGGAAGTGTACACCAAATAACAGGTCACTTCTGAAGACACACACTTGAGGGGGTAGTTTTCTGCAGTGAAAAAGTTGCTTGCCATTGTTGAAGCTGTGAAGTTATACTTGACCACTGCATAATCACTGTTTACACACAAGTGTTGCCTGAGAACCAGCAGTATTTAATGCATTATTCTTATAACCAAAGAAGCTATAATAGTGTGAAACTTAGAACTGCACAATCTAGAGCATAGGGCCATCTACATTAATGTGTTTGCTATAAAATTCAAATATCCCATTCCTCGGGCCAAATCTAGTTTCCTGGTGCTGAAATTAAATGTAATAACTCCTTCCTCTCTTTAATGACATGCTTTGGCTTTTGGTGTACAAACCTACCCCCTCAGCACAATATCACTCACCTACTAATTCATTTTAACTCCTGGAGAGCCAAAAAGGTTTAAGCAAAATCCTCTGGCAGGTTTTTGAGTGTGTGCATGCAGTTTAATACAATGTCAAGTCAAAGCCCAAATCACATACTGTATTGTGCTGCCCACCTTGAAACAAGACAAATTCCATGTCCTTCCACCTCTCCTTGTGTATATCTTTTCAGTCTCAACATCAGTGGCAAGACATGAAATTATATATAATTGCTGTTGTTTATTGGATGTGATAATGGCACCTCTTAAACCTTGTACTTGCATGGCCAAAATTGCTTCGCAATTGCCCCATTTGACAACATTTGGAAAATCCACACAGCTAACATCTGTCATTGCTCGTTATCAGTGTCAACAAATGGAGGCAAGGTGGAAACACACAGATTTAGAAACACTAAGGAGCCTGTTTCATATCATAAAAATAACACCAAATAACAGACCCATGATGGTATGAGGGGAATCAACAGGTTTGGCAATATTCACTAATCTCTCTGCTGTTACAACAATATTTGTTCTCAATTAATGCAGCATAATGCTAATGTACTGCTTTCCGTTTGTGTACTCTCTTCTATAAAAACTACAGTATGCTAGAGAGCTGTTGAACAGGTAATTGTTATGGAATACAGATTTAACAAAGAAATTAGAAAGTGAATATTTACGTTTAAAAACCCTGTGACTGAGAGGAACACCATTCAATGATCAGACCATCCACTGATTAGAACATGTCAATAAATCTCTATGTATTTTAGACGGTAATCATCCCCACATGTCGTCTGCTGTGGATATCGAGTCCTCTGTGTGTGTGTGTGTGTGTGTGTGTGTGTGTGTGTGTGTGTGTGTGTGTGTGTGTGTGTGTGTGTGTGTGTGTGTGTGTGTGTGTGTGTGTGTGTGTGTGCTTGTATCTGAGAGTGTGTTTGACACTGTTCTTACCGTAATGAACACTGCTGATTCCAGGTCGTGCTGACAATCATGAAAAAGCTCAGTTATCAGAACTCTTCACTGCATGAGAGCGGTGTTTGTTTCCCTATTTTACTTGTCTGTGTTTGGACAGACAACATCACTTGTTTATTGATATTTCTGTCTGAAGGCTGATTGAACATGTCTCACTGTGGAATACTGAACCCAACATTATGATGGATCAATAATCTTTGTTCATTTAAGGCACAAAAGAGTTAAAGAGGAACCCTGCCATGCAGGAAAAAGATCCTTCTAGAGCTGCTGAGGAGAACCTACTGAAGTGACTGGTTTATTACAGTAATACAATTAATTAATGTAATTTAATATTCAAATAATACCTTTGTTGATTAGCATTTAATTACAAATATGAATATAAATCAGTCTTACCTTTTACAAAACCACTGCAACCTTTGATAGAAAGTAATACAGAGAAATATTACTTTTTTAAGGGACAAACAAAGACAATTTAAATGTAATCATTTTTAATTATAATTTTAATTATACTTTATTTGACAGTACAAAACAAAATTATACAGTCAGAAACACCACAAGGCACAGAACAGCAGCACAGGCATACAATTTGGGACATAATCAACCCTTGTGTGTTACATATACCATAAGGGGTGAAAACAAGTCATTGCTGACCCTATTTGGAAAAAAAGGGTTTCATGGTTTCTGATTAACAGAAAAAGTTTGAGAAAAAAAAGTTACATGGATTTTCAATGTAATTCTCATCAAGATCCTTAAGGCTAATATATATCTATATATATAGTTGTTGGTCTTGTTACTCAATATCATACAGTACAATACAATACAAGGCCCTCTACATTACATTTACGTACACAGATATGTAACTTAAATGACTTCATTAATTACATTACACACTATTTATTTGCAGTTCAATAAAAAGGAGCTTTTTAAAACAGTCTTAAATAGTGAATAAGATTGTGTAAACGGTAAAAATTAAAGCTTCATGCCTTCTGTGAGGAGAAAAAACGTGACAGTCATAGTTTCCAAATCACAACCTGAAACTTTGTGGGGTGAAAAATAAACACCCACAAACAATAAATTTAGCGCGGTTGCACTAATTTGTGACTAGTGGGGAAGAAAGAATGATCTGAAAGTAAATTAACAATCAAGTGGTCTACTGATTAAAAGAAAGAACATCCCTTGGCAATATGTTCTCGTTTGAGGAAGCGATATCTGAATTTCTGAGCTCATAGTATTCTTTGGTTGATTAAATCAGCAGTGTGGTTGAGGATGTTTTCACTCTTTGAAAATGAGTTAAGAGTGTTTGTGTACTTGTTAAACCGATAGGACTCCAGGGCAGCTGCTAAAAAAGACAGTTTCAGTTTTATTATGTTGTGGGAATCAAGTCACCACTGTGATTATTACTGTAAAACACAATGGATGAGTGTTACAATAAACCAACAATTGCTAACACTGCCCAACTGTTGGGTCCATTCAATGTAACTGAAAGAAAGGACATCACTTACAGAAAAAAAAAACATGAATTTCACATTTGCAAAAACTCGTGTTCATATGTGACCACATACACGTGACTGTGCACATGTGAAACATGATGTAATGTGTGAAGCCCATGTAGAGTCCCATGTGAAAACTTTATATTTTCCCAAAGTTACCGTATGTTGCAACATGTGGAAAACATGTGTCATACAATGATTACGTGTCCCATGTGCAAAACATGCAAGGAGTTGATTTATTTTCAATCAGTTTTACTGATCTGTAACTTTTGGTGTTATACAGCCAGCTCTGTGAGAAAGCTCTTGTTTACTTGGACGTCGTTTTAGCTTTATCAAATTACGTTAGCAACTAAAGCAAAGCACTGCTTGTAAAGTATTTGGATGTAAACAAATGTATTTTGCAGGAATAGCTGACAGCGTTATACTATTGTTAACAGTCTTTAAAACGAACCAGTAAATAAACAATTACAAAACATCATATGGACTGGGATTCAGTAAAACCTGTGCTATTCTTTCGTTTAATTTCTGACAGCTAAATACTTGAAGAGTTTTGATCCACAATAAGAATATGACAATAATAAAAATCCAAAGTAAAAGTCTCTAACAGTTTTAGATTATAAGCGAAACAAAAATGAAATTAAAACAACATAAATAAATGAAAAAGCACTGGCTACACCAAAACTAACATGGTATGCATTCAGGGACTTTTGCATTCATGGAAGTAGCGGGCTGAACACCACACAAACTGTTTGATTGAATCCCATTCACCGGTGTTCATTAAAAGGTGGAGAGGGCCAATGCACAGCTTCACACATCCACTGTCAAATTGAAAGAACACTACAACTTCTATGTTTGTTTTTATTTATTTTTTTTGTTGGCACTTTTAAACTCCACCCACCACCATTATCACTGTGATCAATTTCAATGGCTCTCCTCTTCTTAGCTCTTCAGACCTTTGCTGTGCATGCGTTCATCCACCCAGTGTCCATACTGTCATTCTGTCTGTCTCTCTGTCTGTCTGTCTGTCTCTCTCTCTCTGTCTCTCTCTCTCTCTCTCTCTCTCTCTCTCTCTCTCTCTCTCAGACCACCAACCAGTGGTGCAGCTGTGGAAAAGAAAAAGTTGAATTCCATTGAAATAAAACATAGCACTGTGCTATTGTACTGATGATTCTGCTTAGAATAAACTGTAACAGCAAATCAGAGAAATACAAAGTGTATATTTATATAAAACCTGCAGAATGCTGCTGCTGCTGCTGCTGGATATGTGTGATTACAATAAAGTATGATCAAGTCAAGACTTACAGTGAACTGCCGAACCTCCCCGTTGTCTACCAGATGATGCTCTGTCTCCGGGGTGATGGCATAAGCCAGTCTCTGTTGAAGACAGAGGAGCAAATTAGAGTGCCTGCTCGAGCAGAACACGGTATTTAATCTTTAATGAAAGGGCTCCATCAAGATGAAAGATTAACAGTTATACGACTTATTTCCGCCAAGAAGACATAGCACATACTTACATCGCAAAACTTTCCGGGCAGTGAGCAGAGTTTGTAGATGGCATAGAGAGGCACCATGGCCATCGAGGACATGGCCAGACACCAGCCCACCATGTTAGCCCACGGAGGAAATGTGTAGGAGCCATAGCTGGGAGGGTTGAACGTGGCGAAGCTCACCACAACCATGAACTAAAGGAGAAGATGTGTAAACAAAATACTTGACAGTTCAATGGATATACTCTTGAGAGCAATTTCATTAGGTGGCCGTTGAAGATACAGGAGGTTAGCATTGGTCGTTGAGCCATTAAAATGACCTGCATAGGAAGAAATTAAGGGGGTGCTGGATGCCAAGCCATGCGCCCAATCGGTCATTCATTCCTGCGACTAAGTGAATCACATCTTGTAGCCATGCAAGGAAAGATGCTTGCAGAAATAAACATTAAAAAAAAAAAAAAAAAAAAAAGACCCACCGGCAAATCTGAGAATCAAAGGAAGGTTTCTTACCATCAGAGATTCAGGACGGTTTCTTGATTCTGTCTTTTGTGGACAATGAGTGATTTATTTTTATGCATCCTGGATGAAATGCTATAAAAGTTAAAATTCCGTATGTTGTTACAGTACCAGCTCTAAAATGAAATTTAGTAGTCGATCTACAGATTCCTAATGACGTGTCTCCTTTTGTTCCAAAATCATAGTTATGTGGGTGTACTGCGTACAACCAGTTGATCAGAAATGTCATTGAGAATAAGACGGAGGATGGTGGAAGAAAAACAAAAAACATCTGCCACTCTTCGTTACACTTGGCGCAAAGTGGCGCCGAGCACAACTAAAGTCTTTGCTGGTTTTACACTGACGCAGCTGTCATTCTTCCACATACTTTAAACAGCAAATGTACTTTACAAGGAGTTTTGGTCTTAAAATGAGGTTTGGTAAGGCGCATTAATGGTGCATTGCTATCTTGATGCCGCTGAAAATTATTGCACAGTTGACCAACAAGAACCTAGTCTTACGACAATGGCACAGTATTTTACTGTTATTTTATATGATTGTTGTTATCGAGAGAGTAATATGTGCCTACGTAGGCAGGTGCACAACACAGATACATTCACACACACACAGAGCGGGACATGCAGCAGCACACGAATGTGAAAAAGATTACAAATAAAAAGATTAAAACATGAAAGATTTATACTGGAACATCAATCTGCTCGTGTTTCTTCTGCAGAGAAGTTTTCTGCACTTTCTTTACAAAGGTGCAAGTGCATCTGGCTCTTGAAGGGAATATTAGATGACACTATGATTGTCTTTTTTTTCCTGAAAAGGTTTTTGGTCGGCCTTGTCATTGCAACGTGTTTAATTAATGAGGTTGAACTCACAGTCTCACCTCAATCTAACGTATTCTTCATAGTTATTACCTGTCTGGTTTGTGTTAGTGTTTGTTCGACTCACCAGGAGGAAGCAGGGGCTGACAAACTTCCAGCACAGCCTCCAGTACCTGCCTGGTCGCTGGCCAATCATCTCCTCGATGTCATCACTGAAACGGTCCACTCCTTAAGCACACAGAAATACTATGTATATATATATATACACATGTATATATACTATATAATAGCGTGGTTAAAAACGTACTAAAACGGCCACATGTACAACCCCTCCTGTGTATTACGATACAGAGCATGTTTGGGTCATAAACTCTCTTCCTCCTACTTGGTAGGAACTCCATGATCCAGTTTTTATTTTTTTGTTCCCCATGCGTACTTTAAAATCAAAAGTTTCCAATGCAGAAATCCTCAACACCAGCTGCTACACCATTTCTGCATTGTCACGATATTCCTTATCTTCTACCCCGAGCTGTGCGTGTTTTTGTGCCTTTCTGCCTGGAAGGCATCTCTCGCTGCAGAGGAATATATCCAGACTGACGACCAGGTATTCAGCACAGCTAAAGGTACTCATGCAGTGGACAGTAGAACGAAAGACCAAAGTAGCCACGGGTCAAGGGTTCCCATTAGCAGTTATGAGGATGGAGAAAAAGGCCCACTGAAGCCTTAGGCTTGATTTATCTGGCTTGCCAAGGTCAGGACCCCCTAAAGTGGGGCAATATGTTGACCCCACTGCCTGAGGCCTGGTTAGTATTTAGTCCTTTCTGCACCTCTTCAGTCAGGTCCAGTTGACATGAGGCAAGAAACTTAATACAGAAGTTCAGGTGAATCGTTCTGCCTGACCTTTAGATTGTTTTCCTAATACTTTATGCCTGCTGGTGTTTCAAAATGGGGGTCAGGATTTCACACTCTATGAAAAGTCTTGTTTTTAGTTGGTAGTACTGTAGGTGAAAATGCATGCAAACATCGACCACAAAGCAGCGGGTCCAGTATACCAATAGATATCGATTAGTATTGTAATTATTTACAGAACCATAAGAGGTCACTAAACAGCACACTAAGGGCTGAATTTGGAAGTTTTATTAAGCAATGCATCTTATAAAGAAGTTATTTACACCTTTCCAAATAAAATATTTCTTCCGTGTTGTGCCTGTAGAGTGCCAGAAAAGTGTAATAAAAATCACCCGAGACAATGCATGAAAACTCTCTTATCGTATTTAGAAATAAACCATAGTGATATGGAATGTTCGAAGAATTTAACCTCACGTTTATGGCAAAACTATGTCAAAAGGAGTGTCATGAGAATCTGGTCATCTGGAGATAAATTGACTCGGTCGCCTCCACCCACAACAATCTGCAATCTAGCTATTAGACAGCTGACTCCTGCCCATGACAAATGGGAATTGCCTGTTCCCCGGTTGCAATTTTCTTTGAGTTGCCTCACTGCTGCTCAGTGAACACAGAGGTAACACCGGCAGAGGTAAAAATTGTGTCCATTTGTTCATCTTATGAGCACCATGGCTATAGTGTATCCTCGTGCTTCAACAATACAAGCACAGAGACTCTGTCAGGAACTGAAGAAGCTGAAAACCATTTCTTAGGAATATACTTTTTTTTTTTTTACCTGCAGTATTCTTATATCTAATGGAACTATGCTGCATTCAGGCACACAACATCTATAACAGATTTCTCATCAAACCCTCTAATAAAGCATCAGCTTTGCTGGCCATGAAAAAAAATTAAAGTCGTCTGTTTTCCCCCGCTGCCCATCCGTCTGTCCATCTCTCTCACCATAGAACCATGCAATACCGATAGCTTCAATAAGCACTCCAAAGAGAATTGATGTTCCAGCCGCAAAGTGGTCCAGCAAAGTGAACACATACATTCCTCCCTAGAGAGAAGAAAGAGAGGGAAAACAAATATGAATACAAGTTTTATTAATCATGTTGCAGTCAGATCTGACAGAAAAAAAAAAATCAACTAAATGACATTAGTTTGTAGAAATTATGTTTGCATGTATGAAGTTCCAACAGTTAAACCACAGCTCAAAAATTAATATTAATCAGTTCTCAAACAAGAGCAACATGCCATGAAACAGACTCCCCAGTGTGGAACTTACATTTGTAACACAGAAGAGGGAAATGAGAAAAGTGGAAACGACAATGAAGAGGGTGAAGAGCTCTCTGTGTTTGTGGAGGAATTTGAATTCATCAATTAGCCCCGTGATCACCGACTCCATCCCACCCATCTGCAACACAAAACACAAGAGTTAGAGGGGAAGACAAAGTCAAAGTGTCAAGCTGTCACAGCAGCTGTCTCATTCTGTTTGGATAACTGCGGCCCGTACTGACTTTTTTGTTTTAGATTTTATATCCAAATGAAGATCCGAAAGGAATTTTCTTCACCATGTATATAGATATAACACACAGATATGACATCACAATGACTCTTGACACAGCACATGAACTAAGAGGCGTAAACGTGAGTGTGTGCTGGTGCATACTCACAGCACTGTCAATGCCCAGTGTCAGCAGCATGATGAAGAAGATAACTGCCCACACGGATGACCCAGGCAATGTAGCAATGGCTTCTGGGTAAATGACAAACACCAACCCAGCACCTACAGAACACAAGGTTCAAGCAGAATCATTGACTTCTTTTAAATCACTTCTTAAAACCCATTTTTATGGAATTGCTTTTAAATGATGTCGTCCTTTTATGTCCTTTTATGCAGTTCTTTTGTTCCCCTGTTTTTGTTTGTTTATTTCATTCAGTTATTTATTGTTTGTTTTCTATTCCATTTGCTCGTTTTGGTTATTTGTTTGGTTTTGTCGTATTCATTACCCTTCATGGGATGGTCTTTTTTGCCTCCTGTTTTTTTTTTTTAAATGTTTACCGGTATTGACATTATGTATGACTATGCTTTGCTTCTCTGTAGAGCACTTTGTAAACTCTGTTTTTAAAGGCGCTATATAAATAAAGTTATTATTATAAGCACGTTCAAGTGAACAGCAGCACATCTCACACACACAGTAGTGCATAAAGCATTTACCATTGAGGACATAAAAGCGGCATTCATGACACGGTGGTTGAAGAGTAGAAAAAAAAATAAACAAAAAACTTGCTTTACAAAAAACTTGCTTTACCAAATTAATGTCAGCCTATCTTCCACTCTCTAATTTCACACAACATAACTAACTAACATAGCTAAAAAATGTAGCTCCATTTAATACCATACCATCTCTGGCCACTTTGTCCAGAGCCACGTTGTGCTTGTGGGACATGTAGCCAAGGAAGGAGAAGACCACAAACCCGGAGAAGAAACTGGTTAAAGAGTTGATGGAGCTGGTAATGATGGCGTCTCTGGATCAATAAAATAAGGTTGGGGAAAACAAAAGTCCACAACAAGAATGTTAAAAAAAAAATGCAACAGTTAATTAGTCAGAGAAATAGTTATCTGCATGATTGACCAGATCAATTAAATAGTTTATCAGGAATGGGTCAAGGGCATTTTCCTATTAGCTTGCCTGCTGCAATGAGTCTGGGAGGCAGAATAGTTAAGAGAAGCTGGATTGATTTTATGGATTGTTCTGTCAAGTTGTTAATATCTTGTGTGACACGCTGGTGAGTTATCGCTCTGTGGTTTCTTGGGAAGTAGCCTAACCTTTTACCAATTGTAAAAACACAAGCAGAGAAATGAACAAATAAGTGTTAAATGACAAAACCAGACAGGACCTTCCTTAAAGTGCACTCGAGAAAAGTGAGCTCACGCGTGTCGCGCAGTGTTCAAGGACAAATCCTCGAGGTGGACTGTGTCATGTTTGAGTTATCAGAAACATTGAAAAAGGCAAAAGAGGAGATAAAAGCCTCCTGATGATTTTCAAAGAGTGCGACAGTTTTGATTGGTGTTACGGCTGTCTGCAGCACAGCATGGTGTCAAAGACATAGCGGGTTTCAAGGAGCTTCAAAGGTTATTGTAATTCACCTGCTTATGTTGCGTGCGTGTTTTGCGAAAGCAACTTCCCATCCTCTGCCCGCCACTGTGAATCCCCACCTGCCTCTCCCTCCCGTGTGTCTTTACCTGTAACAGTTGTTGCTGAATTTGTTGTAGCTGGAAAAGGCAATTAGCACACCAAACCCCACACCCAGCGAGAAACAGATCTGTGTCGCTGCCTCAATCCAGACCTGGGGAGCGACAGAACAAGCACACTTGTGTGAAGCGGCAAACAAAAGGCACAGGAGAGGAAAAAAGCCATTATTAGAGATAATTGCAGGAAACTCATTCAACAGCAGTAGATGAAAGACGCTTGTGAATACGGGGGGTAATTTTGCAAATTACTGCTCCATGCATCTATCTAATCTAATTCTCCAATTGCTCCCATGCATCTCTCGATCTCTCTCTTTCTTGCTCTATGATTCTCCATAACTGAGTGCTTTGGTCCCGCTTACTTATTGAGCCTCTTAACACCTATTATTAAGGTAAATAAGATATCGTACTTTGTGATAGCAAGTTTCACAATCTAGGACAATATTATAAACAGGTTACACAAACAATTTTCTCCCTTTTCTTTTTTATCTCTCAAGTAAATGCTTATTTACATTAAGATTAAAAACCAATGTTGTGTGCAATATTTTTTCCCAAATTGGTCTACAGCAGGGGTGTCAAACTCACTTTAGTTAAGGGGCCACATACTGCCCACTTTCATCTCAAGTGGGCCAGACCAGTAAAACCATAGCATAATAACGCATACACAACGACAACATTTCTCTATGTTTAAATCATTGAAGGTTTTTGGATGATAAACCCTATTTTAAAGGGCTTTCTACAATAAACTAGAAACATAAAGAGCAAAAACTCAGACATCAGCCCACTGTTTATCTGCCTGGGCTCTCCTCTGCAGATTTAACGGGTCACAAAGCGAGCAGCAGCTTCTCTCTCCGGAGCAGACGTCGCATTTACGCTGTTTCTGAAGCAATTACTGGATCGATTAAAAAAAACAATTACAAAACGTTTGTACTCATAAACCTTCATATTCTCATAGAAATGCAATGTATGTCTTTCTGTAATTTTCACACTTAGCAAAGTCATCCGGCGGGCCGAGCTGGACCCCCTGGCGGGCCGGATCCGGCCCGCGGGCCGTATGTTTGACACCTCTGGTCTACAGCATACCACAAGCAGAGACTGGCAAGTAACATCTCTCTAATGTGATGCGCGCAAATTCGCAGGAATGATTCCCGATTCAGGCTTTTGTGATTCAACATTGAAGATTAAAATTAAAAAAATTAAAAAGGTACACTTGCCATTATATATGGAGAATTGCAGCACTAGAGTCTGCTGCCAAAAAGTTATTTACTCATCCTTGTCCCTGCCCTCCCTTCCCTTCAATTTTGTCTATTTAATTTCATTTTAACTCATTTTAATCTCTTCTGTTTTTCCATTTATCCATTTTGATCCTATATTTGTTCTACACTCACTATTGTTGGGGTTTTCCTTATCTTAGCAAAGCCATCACCACAACTACACAAATGGTTTCACTGAAGACTGCAATTCTAAAATACTTGAGTGAATGCAGAAGCGATCTCCCATTGTAACAGCCGATTTAATAATGCAATTCTCAAGTGTTTACGATGACAAATCACACAAAACATACTGTAAATACTGATTTGTCTCTGTTGGCAATTTCAAAAGGCTCCAATGTTAACCTATATACTTGCTCTCTGCGGCTGTCTATTATGTAATGTGCACAGGTGTCAATGCAATGTTATAATTTACTATTGCCAAGTCTTCGGTCTATCATAAGCATGATATATCCAACCAAACATGTTACCAAATAACATTTTAAGGTTTCTTTACATGTAAAGTGATAATGTTCGATGAAGAAAGTAAACAAAAAATGTCAAAGCATTACTTTAAAAGAGCCTTTCAGCCCAGTGATACACCTTCTTCTTCTGGACCCCAACCACTCTCACTTCACTTGTGCCCCCCCTCCTCTGTTGGCACTCACCTTGGCATCACAGAGTCTCAGGAAGTCCACAGAGAGGTAGGCCTTAATGCCATCGATGGCTCCGGGCAGAGTGACTCCGCGGAGCAGCAGCACAGTCAAGACCACGTAGGGCATGGTGGCTGTGATCCACACAACCTGAAAGAGTCACACAAGATATATACACACACACACACACACACACACACACACACACACACACACACACACACACACACACACACACACACACACACACACACACACACACACACACACACACACACACACACACACATATAGATACACACACAACCCGAATACCAAGAGAGGAAAGGAGGACACACACACACAGATATTTACACACACGCAAGTTAGAGAGATATTTCAAGGACTTTAAACCCAACTACTGCTACTGGTGCTGCGTTTCATTATCAGGCAAGTTTATACAAAGATTAAAGTGATTGACGACTCACTTGATGAATATTGGGTAGGGAATTATAGCAGAGTTTTGGTTTTAAACATTAACAAACATGGCTACTGTGTTATGTGCCACCTTGCCAGAGGTCTTGACTCCCTTCCAGAGACTGAAGTAGAGCAGAACAATCACCACGGCTAGACAGGAAGTCAACTGCCAGCGGGGACGTCCCAGGTCATCAATACCATTACTGTCCTGAATATGGAGCACTCCACGTCTAAGGAAAGAGAACGTACAAGTGAGAAATGTGGCCACTCCTAAGGCCTAAAGTGAAGGGATTAGTTCAAGAATATTGTGATCAATTCACACAGAATTCTAGCCTAAAAAGTTGTCACCATAACATTTCCTGTTGTTGAAACACTGAGGTTAACATTGTAGCCAATTTCTGAGATGCTTTAAGACAAGTGCCAGAGATACAGTTACTGCCCACAATGCATATGGTATCCTTTTCAACAAAGGTTCATGCTTTTCTCACCACTAAAAAGGAACCAAAAGGAATTGATGAGATTAAAGGTAAAGAAAGACCTCTGTCCAAATCTCCTTCTGATCCTCCAAATGGGATTTAATTATACTTTGAAACAAATTTGGAAAGAAAATTACGATGGTAGATATGAAAATTAGGAAGACCTGCATGCATACACTGTGTTTAAAATGTTGCTCTCCAGGACAAGGGATACTATGCACAACACAAACATATCTGAGGTACAGTATAATGTGCATTAGAGTTCAAGGTTCGCTCTTTGACCACGTGTGGCCTGCAGTCAAAGAGATTTCTGATATTGTCCGATATAAGCCTTTGGGTACCAGTTGTTTTGCCATCACTGTGTGCTATAATAAAAGGTTCATAGTACATATGAAGTGCAATCAAAAAGCTCAGACACTGAAGCAATAACTTTTATGAGTAAGTCTTACAAGTTACGTCACTTTTTCAGTGTTACATGCATTTTTTTGAACCACTGGCATGTGCGCATTTGCGATTTTACCATGGACTTGAACAGAGCGCACACTAAATTTGGTGTCTAACTCACAAAATTTGCAATTGAGATGCTAGAAATACTTCAGAAAGCCTATGGCAGAGAAGCAATGAACCGGGGGAAATGTTTTAAGGGGGTGACAGAATATCACTGTCAAAGACTGAAGAAAGTGTGTCAGGGCAGGAGCGCAACCAGGTCACATTTGCGACATTGAATTCATTCCCCGGGGTCAGACTGTCAACACAGAGTTCTACTGCTGTACAATCTGAGGTGTCCGATGGACAACATTTTGCACAAATGAGCTGAACTGTGGCATGATTGTAACTGGGTTCTCAAACCTGACAATGCACCTGCTCATAGCATGCAGACGGTCAAGTTTTTTTTGCTGGCAACAACACAATATAACTCTTCGGATTTGGCTCCCTGACACTTCTTTCTGTTCCCCAAATATTAAAAAAAAAAAAAAGAAAAAAGATTTGCGTTCTCTGCTCAAGTTTTTGATCCATGGTGGAATCACAAATATGCACACACCATTGATCACAAAAACAAATGTAGCAAATGTGCTGTTGATCAATTGACGTAAGCTGGAATACTTACTCACTGAAATGATCACTTTCCCCTGCTCCATGTGAATGCTGAATTAGTGCGCAACAGAAACTTTTTGATCATATATACTTCATACTTGCAAAGGGGACCGATACTGGTCCATCAATACAAAAGACCTACACCACCCATAGAAAGTGTTCCTACAAGTAAACTACAAGGGTCGACACCTATGATGACAAAAAAACTTATCAAATCTATAATTTCAATGTTGATTAAACCAGAAGAATATCCTAGGTATTTGTTTACCTAGGTATACACTTGCATGGAAGTACACATGACCTGTCGGACTGGGGCATACGTAAAAAATACAGTTATCACAAAACCACATCCTAGAGGAGTCTTGCTGAGTTGCAATTTAACTGAATGGACCGATTCTAGATGTGTTATAGAGAGAGTGTTCCATCCAAAAACAGAAACTCTGTTATGTAAGTCACCTTTGACCTGTGATCATTAAAACCCAAGTAATGAAGAGGACAGGAAACTCAAACAGGCCCATCTGTTTCCTAATAGTGGTAAATTCTGTTGTTTGTACAAATGGAACATGGTTGCCGGAAAATCTGTATTTCGCAAGAATTTTCAGCGTGAATGTTTGGTTGAAGTTATCACAGGAGTGCTTGGAAAGGAAAAATAACTCCTTTTTTTGGATGAAACCTGGAAATCTGAAGAAGTTTAGGTGCCAGGGCTGCAAATACCGGTTCTAGCTGGAGATGAGTTGAGATTTAACACGAGAGCATAGTTTAGCAAGTTGTAACATCAGGAAGGAAAGCCAAAAACAGGCGTCTCTGAAGGCTATAAAAATCCTGAGCTTGCACACCGGGTTGTCCTTTCTTGATCAACGTGTACCAGGTTTAATAAAGCGCTCAATAAATCTTGACCGTCATTGACTTTGCAATCCATTATATTCCATTGTTTTAATTTCTTTGTTGTGCACTTAAATCTAACATCAATGACTGACCAGTACAAGTATGGAGCAAGACGAATCCTTCTATCTTATGTCTATTTCAGATTCATACTTTTAACTCCTTTGATGATTTATTCACTGATCTATCCTTAGTCTTTGCTTTGCACCGATTACCCCCATATTTACAACAGTTGTAATAACATATAGTGCACAATCATGTAGGTTTTTAGGAAACGCTCATGAGGATAGATCACATCAAACTTTTTAACCACACACCCTCTTACCCTCAGCAGCCTTAGTGTAACTATAACGTGAGTTTCCACCATATAAACAAACTGTCCACAGCTACCCCCACACACATGCACACAACTTATCTCAGTTTACCAGTCGAGTCAGGTCAGAGACTATTTACAGTTTAATATACATTTTGGATTGAACACTCTCAGTATAACATCTACAACTAAATGGCGCACTCAGGATTCATATGGCTAAATTCTAGCAAATGACGATGGCCACACAGAGGGCATGCTGCACAACAACATCGTTACTCACAACGGTAGTTGAGGTATACGCCAGGATCTTGATATCGATCGTAAAATTGGCTCAACAACCAATGCCTTTTTGTGAAAGCCGAGTACCTGAGGTTTCTCACTGACAAAGGCACATTTCAGAACCCAGGAAAGCAGAAAGATGCTACACAAAGGGGGTTTGTATATCTGTTGCAAAATCGTACAGTATAGTTATAACATCTCAAAGATAGAGACAGGTTGCCAAGACAGGAAAACTGCATAGGCTATAAAAGGAATCAGATTTCAAGGTGTACTTTTCTATAGCATCTTATGAAGTTGAATTATATGTTTCACCTGAAAGACTGTTGACGCCTTGATTCAGATAATTTCAGAGGGAGCTCAGCAAATAAGACTAAATAAGATCAGCCGACGACCATCAGATGTGGTCACATTGGCTGCAGGTGGTTCTGTGTAAATAGCACACTGCCATTGCGACAAACATGGATGAAGTGCCTGCACTGTCACAACAGAACACCCCTCACTTGTTGGAATAGGAGACACCTGGTCAGCATCACAGAGAGGGAGACAACATCAGCTAAATACAGCCAAATGCTTGGTTTATTCTTAAGAAGAAAAAAAAAAAACTGATGTTGAGTTCTGAATATTATATTATTTTAAAAAAATATATTGATAAACAGAAATTCATTAGTGAATCTAGGCTAGAGAGAATCATTGGATTACTGCATTGCACCAAACTTATTTCCTTGTGCACTACCTGCAATGGACATGTGCCAACATGACCCTCTCCATTGCTGCACCTAAAAGTTTTCAACTTTGGACTCCTTTGGCCTTGTTCAGATTGTCAGCCCAAATCCGATTTTTCGTCATATCCAGATTGATTTTATGAACAGCAAAAAAAACCAAACACATGAAATGTAATTTTTGCAATCCGAATCCAAACCAATCCAACGTCATTTGGAGGAGGTTTGAAATGCGATTCCAATCGGATTTTTACAGATTTGTCTCAGTCCGGACGCTCTGCTTGAAGCTCAGAACGTATTTTTAACAATAGGCCACAGACAGAAGCTGCCATAAACCTGTCTTCACGTTAAATGTAGTGAGCCAAAAGTACCAGGATGTCCTACTGCATACGCTTGTATTTTGCAGTATGCAGGTCAGCATGCTACTGTGGCTGTTCAAACCCACAATCCTCTGCGTAGTGGAAGATACGTAAAATTGACTTAGCTGCAGAGAGAGTTGGTGGCACTAATTCTCCGCCCGCAAAAGGACAAAGGAGAAGAAGAAGAAAAAGAGGCATTACAAGGAAGCGTACTTGTTCCAAATTGCATCCTTTTTCCTTTTACTTCAAATGTCGTGCTACAGATCGCGACAGATATGACCAAGCGGCTCAAAGTTCAAGGCGCATTTTTATGATGAAGTAGTATGTCCCAATTGTAAACATACTACATGCAACAGTACATACTTTCTAAGGGTAGCTGCAGTAAATACTAATAGTGAAAAGAAGTAGTATGCCATTGGGAACGCAGGGAAACTGTCTTCCGCCACTCTTGTGCCAGAAGCTTCCGTGTTGGAAAGCCATGTCACCAGCGTAGCTACACGTACATCGTTACCACAGCAACCCATGCTGACAGGTTGATGTCTTCACACTCCAAATCCGATCTGCTCACTTGCAAATAAGAGTGTCTTTCCTAAAGGTCTGATTTGAGAAAAAAAAACAAAAAACTGATTTGATTGTAGTCTGAACACAGCTTTAGAGCTGAAGAGGAGGCCAACTTACTCAAAGTACTCCTGAGCAGGCGTGGCTTTGTAAATGTCAGTAACTGAGCTGTTGTCAGCCCAGTCTGAGCAGTTCGGGCTGTTCCAGGTGTTGTTGCAGTGGACCCATGGCAGCTCGCGGGTGAACGAGGAGAAAAGGTAGAACAGCGCCCAGGAGATGATGACATTATAGTAGAAGCCAACATAGAGGGAAATGAGGATCACTGTAAAGCCTACACCTGTTAGGGGAACACAAATGATCAATATTATACATTATATATAATACTGTATGTGTATATATATAATCTTGTAGTTTAATTCTATAGAAATTAAATTAAAGTGTGGACATACAGAGAAAGAGAGAATGGAGATTGGCTGAGCTCACTGCCTACATTTGCACCTAAAATACAGAAAGGGGATCTTGTGGGATCTCTACCAGTGCCTTAGCTATTCTATGTTGTTCCTGAATTACCAAGTAAAAAACAACAACAACAACAACTTTAAAAACAAATGTCCTCTTCATGCCATAATTATCAACTCATCTACCCTTTCTGCAAATCAGAAACAATGTCCAGTCTTCTAAGGCTGAATTTAATTGTTAACCTTTGTTAAGAAGCATGACCGCGACCGTGCCTTATTGATTTCTTTGTAACGCGGATGTGATATTTGTCTAGGGAGTGATGTCTCTTATTAGCACCACATGCGGCCACGCTGTCGCTCCATCTCGCTCCCCGTCTCCCTTTCTCGGTCCTTTTCTCCAAATGCATCGATCCTGAGAGGAAACCAGCTTGTTGATCGGAACAATTACTGTCAATACGGGCATGCGTGCGTGTATTTGAATAATTACTGTTCTCCTCCTGCTGAGAGACAGAGAGCGATTGAAGCGTGTGATTAGAACGTCAACGTACTCAGTGTGGTCCCTGACAGACGGCACATGTTCACACGCAGGAGGCACACGCACATGCCGAAACACATGGAGCGACACGCACCCACTGTGGGCCGTCTTCAGACCGACGAGGACACGGTTTCACACAAGACGGTGCCACGGCTTCATGCTGCAAAGCAACAGATGGTCTGCTGGTAGCTCGGGTACATCTTTAAATTCAGAGTTAAATGAGGATTTAAGTGACACTCCAACTTTTTTTTTTAAATGATTAAAGAAAATCAGCAAAAAAAAAAAACAGAGCAGGATTATACAGTGAAAAGAAAGAGACGTTTGACTGCACAACAATCACGACTTGTAAAGTGTATAAAAAGCAAGAAAGAGTTGAAGTGTGTCATTATATTTTCAACCTATGACTTTGAACAGAAACGCGAATTGGTCGTAATGTTTGTTTCTCCATTAGTGTGCGTTTGGGTAGCCTTCTCCGGAACTGCGCTTTGCTTAATGATGTGTTGAAAAGTACCCTAAAAGAGTGTCAGCCGGTGTTACCTGCCACCGTCTGACAGAAGGATTTGGACAATCAGGACAAGAGTCTAAAAGCCCAATTTCCATTTGCTTTCCATCTGAGTGCCAACAGAACCTGACGTTCATGGTGGGGTAGGGTGGGAGGGGGGGGGGGGCAAACAATGCCTGTCGCTGCTCAAAAACAGAGACAAGCAGACAAAAGAGACTGGCATGTGGGCAGACTAGCAGACAGAAAGACATGTACATATTAGAGGGGGTATGTTATCAAACAGACAGCCATGTGGGCAGATGGACATACAGGGGAAAAGAAAAAAAAGAAAGAAAAAAAGGCAAGTCACACCGTGACGGACAGATTTATTATACACGTGCAAGGGCTCCTGTTAAAACATGCAAGTGTGTGAAAAAAAAAAAAAAAAAAAAAGAAGCACATTTGCATGTGTATGCAGCCTCCAGTGTTGGCGTGTGTGTGGGCATGAGCCTGTCCGCACTTCTGGATATGCTGTACAAAACTTCTTTTTTTTTCCACAGAAGACAGTGTAACTCGTTACAGTTGGGGGAGCACAGCTGTATTATTGACGGATGCATTTCACTGAGGGCAGGTCCTGCTTCTGTGCATGCTGGTTCACTGTCGTGATTTACCGGGACACTCAATGGAACTGAGCCATCATGAATACACCTGGAACACATCATCCCCTACGGTTTCCTACAACATGCCCTTTCCTACCTTTGAATATGGGGCATATCTTCCACACCCCTGCAGCCCCCTCTCTGTTGTACTGTCCCAGAGCCAGCTCCATGTAGAACAGAGGCATGCCGGCTATCACCATGAAGAACAGGTATGGCACCAGGAATGCACCTACATCGACGCAGACAAGAGAAAGTGAGATTTTGAATGCTGAGCACGCATACAGCATATACGGCTCCTCGGAGATATTTGTTTGATCTGCAGTTTCAAGCCAGACATTTTATTGAAAATGTTTTGAGCCTCGTTATGCAAAATGTGTCATTTGATAGAATATATACCTAATAATCTAAATATTTGATTGGTTTCTTACTCACATGGAAATTGTCATATATGTTTGATGCCAAGAGACCACTGAGAAGCGACTCCAAAGCAGAGGGATAACTTTAATATTAATTTAATTACTTCACTGCTCTATGTTAAACTGCCTCCATGAAATTGCCAGGTTGAGGGAGATCCTTTATACTGTATATTACAAATGTTTATGGTGGTATGTGGTACAGCTACAGCACAGGGGATGTAAGAGTATTATTATTATTAGTATAACTCAAAAACATAGTTGCGTTTTAGTGGACTGTTTCTTATTGTTTAATAAAAACAAAATGTTGAGGAAAATGAGGGAACTCATATTTTCCTGTGCGAAAGAAAAAAAAAAAAAAAAAATTGTGCCAATTGCCTCAAACGAAACCTTGCAATATTTCCCTACACACAGGCTGGATATTTGCAAATATAGTGTCCCCAGAGCCGAGTGTCAGCCTTGACCATGGCTATAGTGTCCTTTCATTTCCAGCCACGGTATCATTTACAGCTCTTAAACATAATGAGAGCTCTATGTTAAACAGCCGTAATTAGTGACACTGATTGTTAGAGCTAATCTATTCGGAGCAGCTGTGGTGTTTTTCCCCCTATTTTGATCTCTGTAAAGGGTTGAAAAAGAAAGAAAAAAAAAAAACGGCGCCCATCGTACACAAGGATTTGAAAGACACACGTAAACAAACACACCTGCACACAAGCGTAAAATACTGCGTGCACCCGCAGCCATACGTGCACGGGAAATCGTATGGTATACCAGTGTGGCGTTAAAATAAATTTCCCCTTCTTCTCTCCTTGAAGTTTTTTTTCTCCCTGTTTTGTTTTTTTTCCCTTCAAACACAATAACAATATTTATCCTCTTTCTCTTTCAGTGTAGCGGATTAGTGAAACCTTAAAACAGCTCCCCCCCCCCCTTTCTCTTTCAGTCCATCTCACCTCCTCCGTTCTTGTAGCAGAGGTAAGGGAATCTCCAAACATTCGCCAGGTCCACAGCGAATCCGATCACAGACAGGAGAAAGTCGATTTTCTTTCCCCATGTCTCCCTCTCCTCCTCCCCGCTGGGGTTAGTCTGAGTCTGAGTTGGAGCCACCAAGGTAGTCGAGGTGAACTGGACCCCGTTCTGCTCCTTTACAAGGACCAGCTCGACCTGAGGGGTCATCAGGTTTACAATCAGTCAAATACAATGTTGGATCAGAAGTTTCAAACAGAAAGAACATGTTTTTCCAACTAGTGTTAGAAAAGTTACTTGTGCCTGAATATCAAACTATTTGTAAAACATCAGTTCAGACGTATTTTCATCACGCTTTAATGCTCATTATGCATCATCACTATACAATTTTGATGTAATAGAACCACAAACACATCATATAAATACACTGAACGCATGCGATTTAATGACAGTTTGACCCTCATTTTTTGTATTATTCTTTTACTTCCCACACATGGCGGACGGCACCCATCGGCTTTACTCCGTGCACCAAGCAGAGCTTTTCGTCAGGTCCTCGGTACCGCACGGTTCAGTTCAAAACATTGTAAATGTTCCCCCACAAAGTCAAGACAAATTCAGTAGAAAAGAAATGGAGAAATTTGCACAACGCAGTGAATCAACGTGAACCACCACATGCGTCTCAGGTCTGTACTGACCTCTTTGGGACCCGTCGTGTTGGAAGCGGGTTTTTCTGGGGCCACGACTGAGGACATCACGGCGACAGGGACTCTCTCTGTCAGCGTGAAACGGTGCGCAGCCTTTGAGAGAGAAATGCCGGCAGTTGTAGCAGAGGAAAGAAGGTGACGAGCATTTGGTGCAGAGTGAGAGACAGCAAACATAGTAAGGGAAATGAGAAATGAGGTTTATTGCTGCAAATACACAAAGCCTTCAGGGGGACTCATAACAACATTTGAACAAAAATGTAACAATAAAAAGCTGAAAATGAAAACCTTTTCAACACTTAAGGTGTAATATGAAAAAAAAAAATATAGTTTTTAGAAAAATGGCAAAGATTTGTTCTGCATGTTCAACAGCCTGCAGGGCGAATACACGATGATTATGGGTACACAAATGTACTTCCAGCTTTTGAGTTGTTTGATGAAACACATACTGAGTAAGAGGAGAGTGGAGAAAAGCAACAAGAAGTGATGGGATCCGGGTAACGAGAGGAGATGGGGGAGCATCTCTACAAGCTCATCACTGCGTGCTCATTTCATTTTACACTTGTTGATCGCCATTTTGCTTACAGATTTGGCCCAGCACATACGCACCCTGTCTAACCCCCACGACATGTTGTACGTCAGATTTAATTCAGTTTAGAGGTGTTAAAGTGAACATATTTGTATCACTAAAAGTACCAATAAAAGGGCCCAGAGCTGTTCGTTGTTTTAATGTTTTCTTTTTTTTTGATTTTTTTTTTCCAGTAGGTTCTCAAAAATGGAATCTGCTTTTGTAAAGATCATGTCATTTTATATTTAAACCTTTCCCATTGAATTGCTAAAACATTTTCCCAAATTTAAAAGAGGTTACATTTGAAACAAAATTCTCTTCAAAAATAAAACAAAGAAAAAGAAACAAACTCACCTTTGAAAAATGGCAGGTCAAAGCTTCTCAAGTTGTCACTTTGGAGTATTTAATTCCAATGCTGATGTTCTTCAGTGCGCTGTAAACTGATGCTGATCATATTTACGCAGACATTCGCTGATAAATTAGATTCGGACCCGGATTAAAAGCCGAGATGTTGAGCAAAAAAACAGGAAGAAAAAAGACTGATAGTCACAGTGAGACAGGAGATGAGGATAAAGACAGAAAAAAGATGAGAGGAACTGGCAATCTATGATGAGTTGTAGAAAGCCCTCCCTCCTTGGCGCTGGTGACAGACTCACAGAGACCAGAGCACCCTGTGGTCTCTTGTATGGAGATCTGTCTGCGGGACCACTCTTGAAATATGAGAAACAATCAACAACCCCCCCCCCCCACCCCCCCACCCTCCCATCACCGTCACTCTCCTCCCTCCCTACTCACCCAAGCTTCATCCGTTCCTCCTCCTCCTCCTCCTCTCTCACATGTCATTGCATTTTTTCGCACCTGATTTAAGCATTTTTCTGGATACCGTTTAAAGTCTATGGGATAAAAACAACAACAACAAAGATATTTCAACATGTTCACACATGTATTTTTCGTTTTTCCCTTTGTAATTTTTGTTTTGAGTCCCAAATCCATAAGCAAAATTGTATGACACTGATAATGACTGTCTAAACGTATTAAGCTGACTTCAGTGGAGAGCCTATTTCTGCTTTCATTCGACAGTTTCTCTGTGGATGATAAATGAATGTAGTTGTGGTTAACTCTGTCCATAGGCTTGATGTTGAAGTGGCTTATCTTAGCGGTAGCGGTGTTGGCAGCAATCTGGTGCAAATTCAGTAATCAAAGGAGTCTTCATCGGTAAGTGAGCGAAAAGATGGAAAAAAACAAGTTATTTAAAGCTCCTGGAAGCTTGACTTAACACCTTAAGTGTTTCTTGATAACATTGAATTGTTTTGACCAAAGAAGCCACAATCAAAGTTAACAGTTCTCTATAAAAAATAATTTAAAAAAATGAAACACCCCTCAGTATCATCATCATCATCACAGTAAAATAAAAATCAGATGCAGAACTCTGTGGGTGTGGTTTCTTATATTTGATTGACATGAACTTGGCAACATAAGCAAACAGCCCAACAACTGTCTAATTTTGATTTAAACGTTGCTGATCGATTGGTTCGTGGGATTAAGCGACGTACATTTTTTCCAACTGAGCCCCCACCCAAAATAACCGCCAAAAACCCAAACATGGAAATCTCTGAATTAAAAAACAACAACAACAACAACCCTGAGCTTTGGCAGGTCATTCTGTGTTCATGCAGGACACAGTTGCTCATAGTATGACACGGATTAAGAAAATACATTTTAAGGGACTGTAATTCTCGTCTATCTTGTTTTTCCGTAGGCGACATCAAATCCCCTCCTTGCCGGTCACCATGAAACCAGCTGCCCTTTCCTCTTCTTCTGTCCTGGCTCCACCCATAAAAGACCCTAATGACCCACCTGCAACACAGTTAAAGCAGAAATCTCATTACCTGTAATGTCCAACAGCCTAAACACAATCCGTCATGACACCCAGACCTCTCCCATTTCAAACTCAAGCAAAATAAGAGCAGGGCGCCAAATAACACAATCAGCCCGCTCCCCACGGACAGATTTATGACCCGCGCGTCCAGAATGACAGCTTGTTGTTTGCACGCCAATCACGGTGATCAATTGGCCACTAATCCCATCCTCTGCCGCCACCACAATGCACACCTCTAAAGTGCAATCATTCACCGAGCCCCGGGCCTCATATCAGAAATTGTTGGGTCGATGCAAGTCGTGCCGGAATTATGAGGTCTCCGATGTTTGCTTGGACAACGACGAGTTGGACGTAATCGAGTGGCTTGTTTTCATACATAAACAGCTGCGGCCCACAGAGGAGAAGGGACCGAGACCACGAGGAGGCGGAGGGGGAAGGATCGGGAACAGAAGATGGCTGAGCGAGGGAAGGAAGAGGGAAAGGAGAAGGGTAGCAGAGAGAGGAAATAAAAGGGAAAAACAAAAAGCAAAGATGATCAAAGTGATGCGAACTAAAGCCTTTCCTTCCAGCCCAACCTGTCCTGAAAAAAAAAAAAAGCATTTAGTTCCACGAGCTAACAACAACAAACGTCCTGCCTTGACCTGAACATGTATTTTCCATTCTAACGGGTTTTGTTCCGCTTTGTTGACGCTCTTGCATCTGGATCTGAAACATACAGAGAGAGAGAGAGAGAGAGAGAGTGGGAACCACAAGCTTCTCTTCCACCCGTCTTGCTTCGTCTGAGCAACGTCTGCTTACTCCTGCAGGAGGAAAGAAAAGTCGCACAAAAGAGGAATTAGGACAAATTCTTGATCTATTCAGCCATGAGCACCGATTTCAAACAATTAGAGCTTTGCCCCCCCCCCCCCAAAACACAGACTACCATTTCACCTGCTGAGGAACGCAGCGGGGACTCTCGACAAAGTCTCATTCGGTAACAACCGATGTCGTGTCGAATGAGGTCTGCAAGAAGGGAGTAGTTGTTGGTTAAAAGAAAACATTTAATTAGTAAGTGTTCACTCGAATTATTCACTGAGAAAATGCCACAGGCACTTTGTTCCCAGTTACATACCAAGAAAGGGAGCAGCTAAGGCCCCCGCTAACCACGAGGGGATATTACTAAACCTTGAGATACAACAGCTCAGACACATTTGAACTAAATGTCTTTAAGCATGGCAACGTGTTCATTATGACATAGCTAACGCACTGATGTTTAGCGTGTATAACGGTTTGTTCTTAAGCTGAGCGAGTTACGCTGATATTTGTATAATTGGGATGAGAGGGTTGGATGTACTTCATATTCAGTTAGAGCTTAAAACTGCCACTCAGCCAGTGCAAATCCTTCAATCAATGTAAAAAAAAAAAAAAAAACTCCGTTTTTGTAGAGCCACATACATAATACAGACACTTCATTTAAAATGTATCGATAGTCTAGAGGCCCGTTTCCAGGGTCTTCGTAGCAGCTCTCATTATGCATCTCATTTACAATAAAGCTCAATATATTACAAATCGTAATACAATACATTTAATGGGACGCAGAACAGCTTGAGGTAAGTTTAAAATGACTGTACCTTCTCCATGTTACCTCAAGGGGGAGACATTTATACATTAATCTGGCAGTTGAGGACATATTATTTTTTTAATTTTTTAAAATGTTGCCCTGCTTGCAGTAAGGCATATTTGGAGGATTCAGTGAGACTGGAACTACTAAACTGATACCACAATTACACTTTTCTCCTTAAGACCTTTTGTTTTCCAATTCAAAACTAAGAATGCAAAATTAACTTTGTTGTAAGCAGTAAAAAAAAATCACACAAAAAAAAAATCACTGCAATCACTGCATTTGTGATATAAAGTATGAATATGCAAAATGCGTATGGTCATGTATGTTCTATTGGCCATCAATGTCAGTCTAGTATGTTCATTATTTTGAAAAAAAAAAAAAATCTACATTTGCAAATGTTTTCTTGCATTCCACACCCTCATTTCACACACACACACACACACACACACACACACACACACACACACACACACACACACACTACAACACACACTACAACACACACTTCACCATTTCCCATCGTGACAGTGACACAGCTGTGCGTTAATGTTTCTTCTTTAATTCCATCCAAGAGTCACATTAACAAGTTATATCATCATAGCAGTCCTGAACAAATTCAAAGTAGCTTGCAGTAATGACTCTTCATCAAAATGCATTAATAAAATAAAACCTGTTTAGTATAGAAAAAGACAGGAAGTAAAGCTACAGAGAAAAAAACAAACAAAAACAAACAAACAAACAAAAAAACAGTTCAGTTTTTTGGTCCACGCACAGTAAGCCATCAGAAAGACAATATCGCCCTGGAAGAGTACACAAGTCTTTCGTCTTAGGCTCACTGCTGGACAAACTGTTGTAAGCAGGCAGCAGTAGCATAAATACAAGTTTCTCTTGCAGGTTTATAGTTTTCTCAGATTGATACCAAGTAGAAAAAAAAAAAAAATAGGTTCACCTCTACGGAGGTATTTGAAGCAAAGGGAAGTGAAACAAGAGCGAAAAGAGATGGACCCAGTATTTTCATACAGCCCCACTGCAGAAATATTCTGACTGTAAAAACTGAAGATATATAAAAGTACATATTTAATTTGCTGATGAAGTATAATAACATTTAGACCTTCCAATGAAGTTTTCCGTTTAAAACAAAAGTGCATGAGGGGTTACTGTGGCTCAGTACGTTTCATTCTGGGTCGGTGTTTTCAAATATCAATTTTCAGTTTGTGATTCCCAGTTTATGTACAAAAAACATTGTCGTTTCCCCTCATACACACAAAGTGAATTGTATAATTAACCACATGGTGTATAATCACATCACTAAAGGAGTACATCTAATACTTATCCATTTCACGGTGCAAACAGGTTTAACTCATTCAAATCTTTACGTTGATGCCAAGTCCTATAATTGTACTAATTTATTTTCAAGCTACAAAATTTCCATATCCTGAGACAAAACAGAAAAGTAGGTTTAAAAAGTGTTTAAACCAACCAAAAATAATGTGTGTGGGGAGGGGGGGCAAGGAACAGCTTTCTTTGTGTGATCCCTAATTTCCTCTGTGGTCCCATTACTGTAGAAAATATATGAACGCAAAAACTATTCTTGGTAACAAAATTGAGCTGTAATACTATAGCCTAAAAAAAACATATACTCTCGAGCAATGTGAAATTTCTTTAAAAAAAAAAAAATACATTTGAAAGTGCAAGCACAAATACATTAAATTTCAGGGGAAAAAAGTAGTCAGGGGAAAATGCTAATAGATTGTGATATAATATATCAAATGCGAGTTTGTTTGTGTGTGTGTGTGTGCAGTCTGGAGTGTTTGTGTGATGCGGCCTGTCATGTGGCAGCGTTTAACCTCAAGGCCTGACACACTTACACACTCACACTTTGCTCAGTTCAACCTGCACGTCTAAAACATCACAAAAAAAAAGAAAGAAAGGAAACAAAAAAAAAATGGTGAGAAGGTTCAAACGGGGATAAAAAGCGTACATTTGAAAACCATCATTTCTTAGGAAAATGTCCACTGGAGATCAGCGCTTTGAGTAGCTTCTGATTGTGACAAGATTGTCTATACATTCTCTTTTTTTTTTTTTTTTTAGCATAAAAATTATATAGATTCAAGGCTATCGGTTTCCATATGAAATCTGCATTTTGTTTCTAAGCAGTCAACTCAGCGATAATAGTAATAATATAACAATAAAACTTTACACTGTGTAGGAGGAATACAGCACAAAACAACTGCAGTATTATACAAAAGGAAAAGAAAAACATGTGGCTCATTTTTCACCATCAATACAATCTGCAGAGGAGAGAAGATCACAGATCTTTGTCATGGCAGTGAAAATAAAAATCATTCATATACGTATATCAAAAATTCACAGAATGTCCTGCATTTGGAATATTCAAAATACATATCAGAACTCTTCAAAAGCATACATCTTGAGAAGGCTTAATAGATGTGAAATATAGCTTCACTGAAAGCCATAATGGGGATACATATACAGTATACATTGTCATGGATGAGATGGGAATGCGAGGACTTTACAGAAATAAAAGTTAAAAACAAAACAAAAACAAGTTGTAAATCCTTGTGCGATAGCGGTAAAGAAAAAAAAGTCGGACTAGAAACAGGTCGTGTATCCTTCCATCTGCTGAGGAGACGTATTCCCTTTAACAATGAGTTAGTCTATAAAACACGATGTAAAGCACTGAAAAGTTTGACCGCAGCAGTAACACCACCTTGGTTTTGTGAGTTTCATGTTACTTTGTGTGTTTCCAGAGAGAGAAAGAGAAGAAGAAAAAAATAACCAAGCTGTTGCTGGCAAATGATTGAAGCGAGCGTCATTGTGTTATCTAGAAATAGAAGTACGCGGGACAGTGACTGACGATTGCGGTTCCAGATCATATTTCCTGAATTAAAATCAGACGAAAAAGAACTAAAGTCGGGGAGAATCTCGAAACCGTGAACGTTCTTTCCGATATGACAGTACGAGCAGCCTAAAATCGAAAAGTTAAAAGACAAATCCTCTCCACCATTTGTCTTGATTTGAGATAAAACTGTAAATCCTCAATATCCTTTCATTTTTAATTCAAATTTGACAGCAGAGGCCCACTCCACCTCTGATCGTGAATTCCTTTTTGCGGCCGCAGGCCGCATGCCAGTGTACCGAGAACTTTCAAATTAAACCACAGTCAGTGATAAATACGTTTGAGCCAATTTGACCACCACTCACAAAAAAACTTCACAACAAAGGTATAAATAATACCGCAGGCGGACACTTTTCCCAATCGAAGACCCTCAAGCGATCCCTCAAATGCGATTGATTAGATGCAAAGGGACTTTGAAGCATGCCTTGGCGAATAATAACGGCACACATTTTCGTTCATGCAGATCAGAAACACGAAGGACACGTTTACAGGCGACTCCGGGGCCAAATGCGTCCTTCAAAGTAAACAGACTGAGGAGTCGTACGCTGTGAAAAGGGCAGGAATGATTAAGAAGTTGTTGTTTTTTTTTTTTTTTAACAGTGTAATGCAGTAAGGGACGTAGTACAACCGTGCCTCTAACATCACCGCCTGACTGAATGTGCTTTCAGTGATCACATACTGTGAAGTTTTCCCTTGAAGCCATTACACCGCTCGCTCACAGGGACAGTACAAACACGAGGTGGCATTAAGTCGTCCAATGAATTTTTGGTCCACGTTGTGAAATTTCGAATAAAAATGAATTTGAGAGAAATAACAATGCAAGGTTTATGTGAATGAGGGATGACTGGACAAAAGAGTACTGATGTCATAGAAGAAAAAGAAAAAGAAAAACAAAGTTTACATGCACGTAACCCACCGAGCGCCAAAAATGATGACATCATACGAGTTAAATTTTTCATTTTTGTCACTGAACCCTGAGCTAAATCAAATACATCATTGTATATATATACACACACACACACACACACACACACACAGGCTCATAGCAGTTATGACCATCAACTAGCAGAGACCTGAGTTCACCTCAAATGTGGCTAGTGAAGTTAAAAGCTCCAAGTAGTCAAACAATTGTCACCGGTACCATCAGGTCTTCCCTCTTTCCATATATATTCCTCAGTACTGCTCAAAATAACATGAGCCCATGCATTCTGCACTTTCAATTCAAAAAGGCAGTTACCATTAAAGAGAGGAAATGAAAAAAAAAAAAAAAAAAAAAAAAAAAAAAAAAAAAGTGACATATAAATGAGAATCAAACACTGATTTCATGTAAAATTAGTTCACTTCAATGTCCAGGCCAGACTTGGTTTTGTCTTGCTTCCCTTGTTTTAAAAACATGCGCAGTCTGTATCATGTTGGAGGGAAAAGAAAAGAAAAGAAGAGAAGAAATGAAACAAAACATCTGAGCCCCGGGAATCCTAAAAAGAGCTTGCCCTTCAAGTATTTAAGCATTGTTTCTGAAACGGCCGTTGTTTGGCATTTTGACGATTCTTGCTATGAAAAAAGGAAAAAAACAAATAATAATTTATCACAAAATAAACTGTTGACAAGCTGAAAATAACTTCTTAAATTCCATGGACACAATATTAGTTATACAAAAAAAAAAGAAAAAAAAAAAGGGCAAGGTAAACTTCTTAAATTTGTGTTGTTGTGGTTACTGAAATGTAGTCCCTTACTGTTTACACACGTTACTAAGAAGTAACCAACTACTCTCTGGCCCTTACACAACACCCTCTCACCAGGAGAGGCGTTTGTTTTCTCCCGCCACATTTTGAAACCGTTTTAGTTGTGTTTCTTGAGGAGTCCATCTTTTGTGCCATCGTGGTCGCTGGGGCCAAAGTCGGGACAGATGCCGTTAGCCGCTTTGCTGGTGGCAGTGCCTTGCAGGTTCGGGGTAGACAGGCTGGACTGCGTTTGGTGACCGTGGCAGGGACCACTGTGAAGGCCTGCTTTTTCTGTGTGAAGGTAGTCCTCGGCAAAGTCTGGGTGCTGCTCCACAAAGCTTCGGAACTTGTCTGTGGACAGACCACAGGGGGGTGCCAGAGAAAAAGGCAAGATTAAATAGAGGCTGCAGACTGCACTGTGAAATGAAGTGGCTTGGTTGTTCGTGAGAGGTTTGGAAAAAGCCAGAAAAGGAAAAAAAAAAAAAAAAATGGCACTTCGATAACCGAGAGAAGAAAAACTCAAGAAATATTTCAATCGCTATTTCATTGGGCATCTTACCAATTGTGATCTTCCCTGTGTCTTCAGCGTCGATGGCGGTAAACAGTCGTGACACGCCGAGGTGAGCAACTCCTAAAGCCGTCTTCAGAACAACTGCCAACTCCCGCTCTGTGATGGCACCATCCTCCTCTGCCTCAAACATCTGGCGAAGATAAAGTGCGAGGACATGCAGACATCATCTATTTAGCTTTGCAGTCACCGGTACCATGCAGTGACGCTCTGACAGTGTTTGCAGATCAGGAGCCGGTGCTCAAGGCGTTCGCGAGCCTGCAGGCCAAAGAGGTCGCACAGCTTCCTCAATTCAAAAATATATAAAGCAGTTAAAAACACCACAATGACACAAACTAAGCCATTTGGGTTTTCATGCAGCCACAACAACTGATCAGTTGCAATGATAACACCCTGAATGCACCAGTCATCTAATAATATGAAAGGCAGATCTGAGCACGAGTGTGCAGAAAATACAGTGTAAACGTGTCTGTGTGCTATGTACTAACGGAACAATAATTTCATTACTCCACTTGCAAAAACTAAAAGAACCTACAGTATGTGCCATTATAATGTAAAAAAAAAAATGGCATGCTGATGACATCGAAACAAACACAAGAGAACTCTGTTCCGCCCGGTGGCAGGATAAGCATACAACCTGAAACGGAGCATACCTTGAAGGCCAATTTCATCGTTTCCAGAGTTTTGGCAGGTCTGCATACGACAGATAAGGCTATCACATATTCTCTAATATCCATGCTGTTATCTTCATGCTGGGGAAAAAAAACAAAAACAAACAGAGAACACAGAGAAAGATGAAGAAAGAGCATGTGAGCAGGACTTCCATATTTCAGAGGTACCTACGGGTGATTTTTGTTTCGGTCACAAACACACTGCTGCAATAAAGCCTTTATTGCTTGTTTGTGTACTATCCTGCAAATATATCCCCTCATTGAAAAGCAAGGTGCTGTGATAAGTTTCCAAAAAAGCATCTGGCTTTAATTCAATTTTATAGACTCATTTCTGAAATGACTGCTTCAAATCGTGCCCTAAACTATAGCAAAGATGCATCACATCTCCAGTTACGTATTGTCGGTACGTCATTTTATTGCAGTTTTGTATTTGAATCAGCGTGACACAAAAGACACACAAACCGAGTAGTAGCAGGTGCAGTTGACTGGAAAGTCTCGAGAGATTTTACCTCATCAAAAAGAGCAAACATGTCTCGCAGCATATCTGAAACTGGCACATCGAGGAACTGAGCAAAGTCCTCCAAGTCCAGCTTCTGTCCCTCCAGCTTCCTGGCTCTGTTCCCATACTCCTGCAGAACCTTCTCAATGTTCCGGGGTTTCAGCCTGAGAGCACAAGGGGAGGAAACTTTATGTTAATTCACATCCTAATATGAACAATGTGAGCAAGGGAATTCAGAAGTCCCATGATAAATAAAAAAAATAACAATTTTTTTTTATTTTTATTTTTTTTACAGAAGAGCAGAAAGAGATTACTTTTAATTGATTGCTTGAAATTACACAGGAGCACTTAACATCCTGGCCAGAGATGCCGACAACAGAGCAGTCATCAGACGCCATTCCACTATTTGAGGTGAGACTTCTCGTCTTGGCGTTCGGTCTCCTGACGACACATGCAATCTACTTAAATCTCAAAAAGCGACCCAGAAAATGTTGAGGATTGTCAACTGTGTTAATTTGTCTAAAAATGTTTAGAGATTTGATTGTCTGGTCTTTCTCTGGATTGAACAGGAAAAATGGATATCAAAAAACATGTACGCAGGTAGCTTGAAAAATAATCCAGACATGATTGTGAACCGTTTATTGTGCCATCAGGCTCTGCTTGTTACATTTGAGATCATGTGGTGTTTTTTTTTGTTTTTTTTAAGCAGTCAGTCAGTCAGTCGGTCTGTGTGCAGCTGTTGTATTCTCCCATGGAGAACATCCAGCGTGTAGCAGCACGCGTCCTGTGTGAGCTGGCCCGGGATAACGAGGCTGCGGAGGCCGCCGAGGCCGAGGGAGCCACCGCCCCACTCACAGAGCTGCTGCACAGCCTCAATGAAGGAATCGGGATGTAAAAAAAAACTAAAAAAAAACCACACTAATTCGCATACTTCTCAATTAGTTTTTAAACTACACAAATCCTCTGAAGATCCAGTCCAACTTTGCAGTGAGTGCTTGGGGTTAGATAACACGCTGGCCTACGATATGATGACTCTCCACTGTGACATGGATCTCAATGAGGTACAACTTTGTAACTTTAGATTGTATTATTGTATTTGCTGTATTTTCTCATCTCATTTACTTCTATTTTTCCTTCTCGGCTTCCCATCAACCCCCCACATTGTCTGCCTTTCCACCGTCGTTGGCTAAGGAAGGAGGAGGCTATTATACACCTCCCCTGATGCACACGGTGCTGCCAGTTGCTTCTCACCAGCTGCTGGACAGAGTTTCACAGGGAAGCCGCACCCCCGAGTCCGACCTAAGCAGGCACCCGACCGAGCGCGTGTCACCAGTGCATTGACCCCGCCTTCTGATTTGTACACACGACTGGTTGCAGTTACTGGACCTCACAGCCAAGCCCGAGATGCCGCTGACAGAGGCTGAACCCTTGCCCTGTCTCACCCTTGTGCGGTTGACTTGGTGATCATAGACTGATGCATTGGCGAGTTGAAGCGACTCACCCCAGCCTCCTGACGAGCTTGGCAAACTCCAGCAGACAGGTGTCGACTGGCAGTTTGAGCTGGCCTTCTGCCATCGCCAGCTGGCAGTCTTCAAATGAATAGTCTGTGATGGGTACGCCCAGGGCTCTGAGCACAACACAGAGCAGACAATGATGGGGACATTAGTGTGTGCAAATCAATACAACTTTGCATACGATTCGTGAGGCCACTGTAGTCGCCGATGCCGGTACTTCCATGTTGAGAACAACGTGCATACTAGGTTATTGGCGACCTGTACAACTCGAGTTTCTCATCCTCGGCCCAAAGTGGGGAAGCACATAATGAAAGAGTTTATGAAAACACAGGAAGTCAGTACAACCTGCACAACATAAGCACTGAATCAGACTTTACATATAGTAGACAGCAACAGCGGGCGGTACACAACTGGAATGATGTTTCTCATTCAACTATGAGCGGACACATAATTATTATGCCTACAAAAGGAAACAAACAAGGCCATGACAACGTGTATATTTAATATGTTCTGATTAGATCACAATGAAACCGTAAAAGCAGTTGTGGATGAAGGAAAAACTTTGCCACCCGTATTTGACTTTATGACTTGCTTGGGCAGCAAATAATGATCTGACAATTACTTAATCAATTATTGGATCTGCTGTTTTCTCTTTAGAATTTCAGATACTAGTAAAAAAAAAAAAATGTCTACTAGTGTTTCCCAAAGCTGAAGGTGCAGCCCAAAATATCCTGTCCACAACCAAAAGATATTTAGTTTATCGTCACGGACGACTGACGGAACCACAAACTATTCACATTTAAGAAACTGCAATCAGAAAATCGGAGCGTTTTTTTTCCTCAAAACATTACTCAGCATGATCGATTGTCAAAATAGTTGTTGATACATTTTTTTGTTGATTAGTTAATCAATCTATTGACTAATCGTTGCAGTTCTAGAACAGTTCAGCCCACTTTAAAACCAAAGCCATTCAGTGATGGAACTGTGTTAAAACCACAGCTGCATCTGGCTCTCTGTTCAATAGTACAAATATAGTTTCCTTTGCTTCCTTCCCTAAATGAAAGAGCTAATGAACTGTCTGAATGATGAACCGAACCAGAGCTCGTTGTACCTTCTAACTGCCAAGAAAAACAAAAGTTAACAAACAAAATAAATGAGGTATCACAACTTCGTGGTTTGAACGTGAAGACATTTCACTTACTTTGCCATGACACGTCTCACATTGATAGCAAAGAGAGCAGGATTCCTTTTCTCCTCCTCTGAGGGAGTGTAAATAGGAAGGAACTGTGGAGAGAGAGCAAATGGTATCAACGGGCCAAATCACAGACACTACAGGTGATTTGATTTTTTTTAATTTTTATATATGGACATATTATTCAAACAACAAGTTCAAAAACATGGAGGAGATACGTTCACCCTTACCTCTATCACAAATTCATTGTGTAACTGGCAGAGTGTCAGCCACAAGATTTCAAATCTGGATAATATAAAGTCATTATCAACAACAATAAACAAACAAAAACAAACAAAACAATACTGACACAAAGAGTCTTAATAGAGAAACAGTTTTGACAGAACAAAATCCACTTTATTTACATTTTGTTTACATGTATTAATACCCCCTAGTGACAAGAAACTTTTTAAAATATAAATAATAATTACTATTATATTTTATATAATCAATTAATCATTATGGCATGTACGTATAGTTCTTATTTGGTACTGGTAAAGTTATACTGCCGAGGACACAATTGAAAAAATAAAACACACTGTCTTAGTAGAAATGTGTGATATTACAAGAGATAAATCATTTTGTGTATTTTATGTATTTGAACCCAAGTCAGGTTTGTTTATATTTTATTTATCTATTGTTTGACTTTCTGCTGACACAGAATGCATATACATTTCCTACTGTATCTTAATATTAACACCACCATATAACAATAACAACTATTACATTTTTGAATTGATGTACTTACGCTCCTGGCCCTTGCCACGTCCACGTGATTGTGTCCTGTAAAAAAAAAAAACAAAACACATAAAAGCAGTGATATCATGATACAGAGAGATATAAAAACAAGTTCAAATATTTTGGGATGCATTTTCAGACTAACTGTTCCACTAAAATAAGAGTGCAGCTTATTTGCATGCAAAAAAATATGATTGCGTAATCAGGTCGGCGCAGGAAATTAGTTTGTATTCATCACTCTACAGTCAGACTAGTTTAAACATTGGTTTCCACGCAGTTTGGATAACCAGATTCTTCAGCCAACAACAAAGCTTTTATCCCAGATTTGGCATGTTTTTAAATATATTTGACATACATTAGCTCTGGGTTGATATGGCCAAGTGCTTAGGATTCGTAAAAAGAAAAAAAAAAAAAAGTGTGCTAACTGTTATTCTTTAAACTGGAAAGCTTATGTTGACATATCTAAAATCAGGCTGCTGCAAAAAAGCAGGAGACGCACGAGTTAATCCTGGAACGACTCATGGCCAGATAACCTGTATTTACACGAGGCAGATTAAGAAATACATTTGAGTCATATTGCTTGTAACCTGTTCGGGGTGTGTCATTAACTATAACACACAAAAAAAAGCTCGTGAAATGTTGATGTGTGTTTTTCTTATTCACTAATAAGTGTGGCGATATATCTCGTAGAGTAACACTTTCTTTAAACTGGAAAGCTTATGTTGACATATCTAAAATCAGGCTGCTGCAAAAAGCAGGAGACGCACGAGTTAATCCTGGAACGACTCATGGCCAGATAACCTGTATTTACACGAGGCAGATTAAGAAATACATTTGAGTCATATTGCTTGTAACCTGTTCGGGGTGTGTCATTAACTATAACACACAAAAAAAAGCTCGTGAAATGTTGATGTGTGTTTTTCTTATTCACTAATAAGTGTGGCGATATATCTCGTAGAGTAACACTTTCTTTAAACTGGAAAGCTTATGTTGACATATCTAAAATCAGGCTGCTGCAAAAAAGCAGGAGACGCACGAGTTAATCCTGGAACGACTCATGGCCAGATAACCTGTATTTACACGAGGCAGATTAAGAAATACATTTGAGTCATATTGCTTGTAACCTGTTCGGGGTGTGTCATTAACTATAACACACAAAAAAAAGCTCGTGAAATGTTGATGTGTGTTTTTCTTATTCACTAATAAGTGTGGCGATATATCTCGTAGAGTAACACCAGCCAAACCCAACTCAGTCAGCATAGTAATCGATAATCACAATCACTTGCTCGTGGCTTTATAGCACGAGGACCACATTGCTCCACTGTTTGCCGAGTGCAGATGAACAGAAGGGGCAACTCTTCCAATTTTGAATGGCAAAAACATGGGAGATTTTTCAGCACGTCATTCTGCCATTAATTTGTGTTGCTACATATCCTTAAACTAGCTTACCAGTTTATTTGGGTAACGAATCACTACAGGCTGCACTGGCACAGCTGGGATGAAGGCCCCTACAAGAGTAAAACACACAACGCAGATTTAGTTCAACTTCACAAATCTGTATGAACAATAAATTGTGCTGAAACAAGATCCCACAAATTAGGACAGTAAAAACACATTTATACAATCTGCACTCAATAATGACATTTTATTGACAGCTAAAAATTACACAACCTCATTTCATACCCAATTGTTTTTTTGTATATCAAAGGTCTTAGTGACATTAAAAATGTGTTATTTGGAAAAGACCAGTTTAAATTTAGGTTTTAACTTTTACATCATATTCAAAAACTTTGACATGAATAAAAAAAAAAAATACACTACATGCTGTGAAGTATGAGGGAAAGCGATGGTTAAACAGCTGACGCCATAACTTCAAAAGAGCATAAAGAAAAGAAAGCTGAAAAAAAATAACAGGAGTATAGCTACCTGGCTTAAAGGTGATGAGGCAGGATCTATTGGTGCACGTTCCCTCTGGAAAAATCATGATCTGTAGGGAAGGGAAGGAAATGAGTCAGTAGTGGATTCTGCAGTCCTGGATTTTACCAATAACATTTTTGTCGTGAATATTCATTTTCAGGAATATGCAGTTATATCTAGTTTTGGAATTAAAAACTGCCGTTAATGTTGAAAACCCAAGTTATACCCAAAGTAAGATGCTGTATGACTGTATTTCATATTTTGGAATAATAATTTGTCAGTACATCAAATTTACAAATATGTCAACAGGAAATGTTCCAAAAGCTGCCTTGCAGTCAGTAAATCAGTTGAGATGTTTGTTGATAGATTTCAATCCTGTGTTTGGCAAATGTGTTGTAAAAAAAAATAAAAAAAAAGTCAACTTAAGTCTGCTGGTGTTGAAAAGTGTTGCTCTTTTGGATGAATTTGGTAGCTGCATTTGTATGTGTGACTTCTATATTTCGTCCACTTACCTGAGGCCATTCCCCTCCAGAGTGGGCTCTGCGTTTGATCTCCTCCACAGTCTTCTTTCTGGAGTCCTGGTCTGACCGTGACACAAACACGGGCCTGATGTACTTAATCAAAGCTGGAAGCAAAAGGCAAAGAGAAGATGGAGATAATATAAAAAAATAATAATACAGAAACAGTTGCCTCAAACAACAACAACAACTTGTTTCTTCAATAACGTTCATGATCCTAACTATAAAACAATCACACATTCAGTAGCACAAACACTTTACTGCACAAGCTAAGAAAGACTCAACAAGGGAGAGATCAAAGCACCTCTTTGCGTCAGCCAATGCCCTAACAGTGTTTCTAAACAAAGCTCGAGTTGCATACGTATCTAACTCGTGCAACGAGCATCTCACAAGTCTGGCTTTCCTCTCTGATTACAGGCCAGGAATGAGGAATTTCCAGCTACGTTAGAAACAATCCAGTCAGGGTTTTGAAGACCCGTGGGGGTAATTGTAAGCATTTCAAATGACATTGCAAAAAGCAAAGATCTCGTGAAGATCCAGCTGCTAGCTGGATTGATTAAGATAAGGAGGAATCTCTACAGCAAGGCCAAGCATCAACAGACTAAAGCCACAATAATCAATATCAGCCAACTGTGCTTCGCTGTTTGATCTACATTGTGAAGCTGAGCAGTGGCACTGAAAATATCAAAACGATATGACTGTATTAATGTTACTGTTTTACAATAATGTGTGTCAGGAGTTGTAACCGGTGTAAATCCAAACAGGAACAGACGCAGTTCACTGCATCAAGCACCTGTGACTATTTTGACATTGTGCGTATTTGTCACGCAAACAACGCATAACCTTTCAAAAGGTTCCTCAGCGTAGTGACACTACAACTTCCTATCTCACTTCCTATGGCCACTTGATTGTACAGACTAAGACGTCCCTTTACAGCAATCAAACTAAAAGTTACGCAACAGCAACGTTGTTGCATAATGACAGGAAGAACTCGCTTAAAATCCAAAGTGTCACTTGCAGGAGACATTTGCTCAGCATAGCACACCTACAAACGAACAAGGACATGATACGGAAACTGAGACTAGACACAGACGGGGTCAAAGATTTGCAGGGGTTGTAAAGATGTCAGAAGCATTTTCTTGTACATTCTAATGCAAACTCTGCAAAATAAATGTTTGTGGTGGCCCTGAGACAAAAAGCTGAAAAGGCAGAGGCAGACGTTTAAGATGAAGAAAGAAGAAGAGGGTGAGGTCGTTAGAAGAAGAAATTGATTCTAACTGCGAGCTGTCGGCTGACAGGAAGGGATTAGGGCTCGAGCTGGTACCCTGAGAGACACTGCACACGTCACTGTGGCTGATCAGGTCTTAATGCCTATTCTGGATTCCACGTGCATTGATGTGCTTGGCTGAACGACTCATTTGTGCAGCTTCATTGAACATTTTGGGATATTCCAACGTAGAGTCAACAGAAACACCAGGATACAGCTATACAATAAATGAATCATGAATTTGTAACATCTATTTATTTGTTTATACCGTACTTTACGACAAAACATGATCTCAGCTGACTGCATGTTGTTGACGCTGACAATTGGCCATCGAGCAAATATGCATAAATATGGTTTCACTGCTGCAGGGCCAACGAATAAAGCTGCTTTAACTTGGCAAACCCTCCCTCAGCCTGGAGGTAACAATGTGACTAATTACTGACTTAGTGGGAGGAGGAGAAAGGAAGGCTAAAATAACACACACAGACCTTTAGTGTATCTCCTGCTGGCAGCAAAATAAGAACCAATGCCTCAACTGGCAAGCAGAGAAGTAACTGAACTTGCAAGCTACTTAACAGGATCGGCTGCTGTTGCAGTAGCGCGTGTGCTGAACGCAACTGAACGAGGCCTACCTGACCACTGCACTGAACTTTAAGTTGTGCACAGACAGAAACGCTGCACAGCTATCTGGATGGTGCCTCTGCTCAGTGGGGTCCATCAGTGGCAGTGAATAGAATTAAAGCGATCGCTAATCAGCAGGAAGGGGGTTGCACCGTCAGGACTCCCCTGACTTCTCATGTTGAGGCTGGTAGGTCCTGATTTTAAGATGCAGGTTGAAAAATAGAAATGCAGAAACAGTCAGGTTGAGGTAGGATTTCCATTTTTGCAACTTGAATTCCCCTGTTCTTAAGGTAACAGTCACAGACAATCCAATGTGCGGTTTACTTACTGCCCCAGAGAGGTATATCCTTGCTCTCAGCCTTCATGACAATTGAGCACATTGTCATTGTGACTGGGATGGCATCAAAGTATGAAGAGTGGGGTGCCAGGGTGAGGATGGGTGCTTCTGTTGGCAAAGCCCTTCGCCCTTTCACAGTCATCCAATGGAAACCTCCCGCAAACCACATGACCCGCATGAGGATTTTCAGAATTATGTCCACCAGTCTGAAAACAAGACTATATGTGAGACAACAACACACACTGTGCGTGATATAACACACTTTGTTAAAGCAGCAGCATCAATAATCAACAACATCCACAGCACTGGATTACATGACAGATGTACGGATGCATATATCCGTATATACAACATCATGAGCGACACAGAAGATTAAAACTAGGTTAATAGTATGAACGAGTGAGTCGTGACGAGAGGGGGAAACAACACCATGACACTATGAAATAACACCGACACCCTGAGAGACACCGTGTGTAGAATCTGCCATGAGTGTAGTCTGCTCCTCTGAGTGTGTTATGCCTCACCCTGCCTTGCCCAACCTGTCGGGGCGCATTGTTTCTTCCCTCGCATGACTGGTGAGATGTCACAACTTAAAGAGTCCAAAACCTCTCTTCATTCAGAAGACTTGCTAGGATCTTGTCTTTCATAAAAGTGTCATTAAGAAGTAAATAAGCAGCAAGAACAAATTATTTTTGACAAACAGCCCTTTTATATGCGAGTTTTAAAATCAACACGGGTGCTGTATTAGTAGAGTGTTACTGCAAACTGTGAAATGCAGTTAAAAAAAAAAGGAAATTCAATTAATCATACTGTAAGCAGGTAACCTAAACTATTCCGATTCATATCACTATCTTGGTTGCTACCCACCTGTGTCTGGATTTCACTTCCTTGTCTTTTTTCTTACCTACTTGATCTTTACTTCACCTCTCCCATGAACCTACTCACACGTTTAAGGTACAAGCATTGTCTATCAATGAGTCTCCTGTAAAAACAACCTGACATCATTCACCTACATATTCATTAACTGTTCCAGTTGTATTTTTTTTTTAACTTTTTTTTGTTTTAAACAAGTGTAAAGTAAGAGGAGACCTGAAGCTTCTGTGGGAGTTTCTTGAACAGACCACGACACAAACAGGGGAAAAAGAACCAGAGGGTTGAACAGCTGAACCATCACACCTCGAGAATGACTCCGAATTAAATGTCATAGGAAACTAAGTCACACTGTCTTTTCGTTTGTTTTGTTGTTTTACCTAAAACTGGAAGTTAGGCTTCGGCCGTATCACCGTATTAAGCTGCGGTTCTTAGAAATCCCCCAAAATATGACATTCTTGTCAATAGAAAGGCTTCAAGCATATTTTTCTAAGAGGACAGAAAACAGTGATGATAGAGGAAACCGCCAGAAGAAGAAGAAGAAGAAGAAGAAGCAGGGAGCCAAACTGTATTGATTGTAAGATGAGTTGGGATACGGGCCTCCCGGATTGGGAATATCTGGGATCAAATGATGCAGGTGAGCCAACCAACACGAACAAAGGTGTGTGTACAATTTGCTACAAGAACATTATATAGATGTACTTCTGCTAAAGTGATATACAAGAAGCATAAATAAAGAATTCCATCAAAGATTTTTGGTTGGCTCACACTTGATTATTATTATTTTTTCAAATTATATCTAGAGCCCTATTTTTCTCTTATTCACCTAAAGTACCTCAAGAATCCCTGACTGAACATGATATATTCCTGACCATAAGAGTGGGTCCCTCCCATTAACCTATAATTGTTTTCACTACATGCACTGGGTATTGCATATTTGGGAATGCCTGTCAGCAAGAAAGTTAGCTAATTGCAGTTATTAAGTTTGAATTATGTCTTTCTTGGTAAGAAATAATGAAATGATTACAAAAGCGACTGTAGCCAACAGAAGAATAATTTGGAGGTAGAAATGACTGGCGGTTAGGTCAGTTTAACCCGTCATCTGTTTTTAACAACAACAACAATAATAATAATAGTGATAATCATAATAATAATACTAATAATAATAATGTGCAATAACAAAATATTAGCCAAAAGCATTAAATCATGCAAAGACTCATGCAGAGATGTTTTTAGACAGCACTGTAGGCTACAACAATGTCAAACATGTGTGGCAATAATGAGTTTATGTTGCCATATATCGTTTTTCACCATCAAACTTTGAGACGGTATTAAGGCAAGTAAAAATAGATACCGCCCAAGCATGCTGTAACATGTTACACACTTCTGCTCCTCTGACATAGTTGCAGTGTTACAGCCACAGGTGCAACACTGCACAAGTAATTCCGAGAATAAATACCTTGCCTGTGCTTCCTGAAATGCAGAATTTGTTTAAACCCCCCCCCCCCCGCCCCACCACCACCCCCACATATGCGTAACAAAGCACTCACCTTCTCCAGAGGCACTGGGGTTCAACGGTGGTCTCGGAGCGCCCTATTGAGGCAAGGAAGGCAAAAGGCCAAGCCAGCAGCATCATGAAAGCAGCCATGAGTAGACGGATGGGGAATAGTGTAACTGTCATTAATGCAATCTGAAAGAGAGAGAGAGAGAGAGAACCAAAAAAAAAAAACAGGGTTAAAAACAACAACAACAACAACAAAAACAGACCCTACTCGGTACAAATGTTTTGACAGTCATCTGGGTAGAGTTACAAACTGAGTTTGACTTCAGACTGGGCAGGAATTCCTCCACAATGAACCAGTTTATCTACCGATTTAAATGTTCAGGGCCATTACAATGCCTGCAAATACACAGGCATCATTTATCTTATTTTCCACAGGGGAAGTTGTCATTTTCTCTGTTCCATTTCTCTTTATCAGGTGCGTTCAGCAAATAAAACGAAAGCTGCCATTGACACTAACTCTACGACTTTTTTTTAATGCGCTTTTCAAGGAATGCTTTACGAAGTGAAGCCTTCGGGGTGAAGTCACCGATGTTTAAATTGACCAAAAGTTTACAAAAAGACAGAGGTTAGCACTTTTTTGTTGGTATGGAAGAAGAAAACTTGACCACAAAGAAAGGAAATGACTTCAGGAAACAACAAAGCCTCCATCTTAACAACAGCAAAGAACTATTAGCAACTGATGTGTGAGAAAAAAATAATAATAATAAACGGTGCATTTGGTAAAACGTGCTGCGTGTGCTGAAGCTGAGCTGTACGTTTTCCCTGCTGTACTTGACCTATATACATGGGAAGGGCAGCAGCTGCCAACGAAAGCTCCTGGAGGAGCACGGCGTGCTAAAGTAGACAACGTAAATGAGTCGGAGTGCATGCTGTCCACGTGTGCTTTCTACAGCCAGAAACATGATCATATTCTATCACGTGTTCCTGATTTTCAAAAAGGTTCTGACAATCCTGCCGCCTCCCTGTTCGGTAGCAACGGCGGCTATTTACTCTGCAGCTTTTTATGACTCTCTGATAGCGGTGCCTTATCTTTGTTTTCAATATTTGCCTTGATAACAACCACTACTGCGGAACATGAAGTCTATTTGGACTACCTCATCTGAAGAGAGTTTATTGTCTGACAGCATTTGAGCCAAATCTATTTAAACTATTGACAAACAACAAGCACCGAACGCACGTTGAAGACTTTCGGGGAGCGGTCATTCTTCAACTAACCAGTCGCTCCAGGAAATTCGAGCGCAGTCGGCAATATTTGCGGGAGCTTGCGATTTGATCAATTCACGCGGTTTTCTCCGCAAACAGGGTTGTCGAGCAGAAGCTGTGGTGAAAGTGTTACGTCATGAAGTACGTCTCTTCGCTATATTTACAAAAATAATTCCTCGTTCCCGTTGCAATCGGCAAAGCTGCGCCTCGTCTCGTTACCCAAAACAAACTGTGGGCACCAGAGGCAAACAGAACAAGCAGAACAAAATGGGACGTATTTGCAGAAAATGTGGCCTTCACAATAACGTGTTCTAATTAAATGCTTATTATCAATGGAAGTGATTACATAATGCTGTATGCTTAAAAAAACAAACAAATTAAACACATTTTAAGAGACTGCACTTTGTTTTTGTGGATACAGTCGGCCTATGTGTTAAATTAACAATAATTACACACCTTCTAAAGCTCTTATTTTTTACAGCTGATGTGGTCGTTGTTTTTATATTAGAAAGTTCAATAAATAAGTAGAAAGAAAAAAAAAAAAAAGAAGGTTAGAACCGAAATATTTCTGATGGGCTGCATGATTATTATCAAAGGAAGTGATTACATATTAATTCCTTTATCAGGTGGTGCTTTAAAAAAAAAAAAAAAAAAAAAAGCGTGTCTACTTCCCGCAAATTTCTGCAAAAAACTCACTTAAAACTCAGGAAATTAAATTGTAATTTTTCAGAAAATCGACAGCAAAATCAAGCATTTTTGATCGCAACAATCGCAAAACAACTCAGTGAAATCCTGGACACATTTTACACATTTAGTCTTTCCTCGAAACATATCCCTGGTCAGAGAATGAACCTTGATCCAATCATGACTCTATTATATCCATTACATGTTTTGATTGGTTTGGAGTGCAGGAGGTGCAAAATGACATTAAACGTGAATTGGTTGTTTTCTCTTCTCGTTGTCCTCCACACGGTTTATTTCCCTGAGATTCACCTAAGATTCATTAATCATGCATGTCTACCATATATAAGCTCTCTTTTGATACAAACATAAAGTATACAGTTTTGCAAAAATGAAGCAAAAAAACATTTTAAACTGCCAGTATTTTTTTTTCCAACGATAAAAAAAAGGAGCCTTGCAGGAATGTTTCAGACCCCTCTGTATAATGCATTTGTTAAAAGATTAATTCAGACCCAAAGAGCGAGAATGCATGAATGTCACTTTGAATTAAACTAAAGGCAATATTGCATAAGCAAAGGTCGTTTAGGAGTGAATTTCACCATTGTACAAAAATGCGTCTTTAAACTCGGGCAAAAAGACTGATCGCAGTCTTCAAAGTCAGCGGAGAAACAAAACTAAATTCACGTGGAATGATGCAAATTGGAAATTATGCTGTAGCTGCCAGCGCAAGGCCGACAATGTAGACAAAAATGAAATGGGGCTTCTTGGTATTAGAACCACAGTCTAGTCCAGGGGTGGCCAACCAGTCAGAGACTAAGAGCCACATTTTTTTACTGTGTTACCGCAAAGAGCCACATCATACACACGGGCACACATGAACATCACCCCATCCCTTCCTCACACACACACCTCTGCTCAGCCAAATTTATTGTGTGACATTATCATGTCACACACCAACATGATAATGACAGAAATGGACTCCTACAGTACTAAGACCACAGGCCAGTCATTTTCAACAATGAACATTGTGTGCACTGTCTCACACACACAAACTCTCAGTTCAACAAAGTCCACAAACAAAAACATAATAATTTACAATAGCGTTTTTCACTTACTATGCATGTTGCTTAGTGCGACTTCTGGCATTCCTTGCCTTGAACAATCCTCTTCAAATCTGGCTTGTATTCTGTTGTTGCCACTCGAAGCAATTCTTTCACACGGGTGTCAGTCAGAACAGATCGATGCTTTGATTTCACGTGTTTCAGGGTAGAAAACACAGACTCGCAGACGTACGTTGACCAGAACATTGACAGTATCTTAAGCGCAGCCCGTTTGACATTGGGGTATTTTTCCATTGGCACACTTTTCCAGAACTCAATGGTCCCTTCCCTTAAAGCAGGTTTCAGTTGGTCCTCCTCACAAAGATCGATCATCTCCAACTCAGCCGCGGCCTCATCTGTGACTAGCGGGGCTTTCAAACAGTCCGTCTCCGCATTAAATGGGTCGACGAGGAACGTAGTAATCTGTGGCCTTTTCAGTTGTAGATCACGGAACCGGATGACAAAGCTTTCGTGCAGGTTTTCAACCAGTGTTGCATATCTGGCTCTTTGCTTATTCAGGGCGGCGCTGGTGACTTGCCCGCTGGCTTTTAGCAGAGTGGGAAAATGCGTTAAATCTCCCTTTTGTATATGCGCCTTGAACAGCTTCAGTTTGTTGGCAAACGCAAACACACTTTGCACCAGGTCAGGCAACATTTTTAACTTACCCTGCAGGGTCAGGTTCAGTCTGTCCAAGTGACACAGCGTGTCGACCAAAAAGGCCAGATCCATAATCCATTCGACGTCCGAGAGCTCGGGATAGTCCTTGTCCTTCTCTTCCATGAACAGTTTCACGGCATCCAAAAGCTCAAAGAAGCGAGCGAGCACCTTGCTTTTTGACGGCCACCTCACAGTGCAGTGCAGCGGCAGGTCACCTGGAAGTCCTTGGTCCAGCTCAGCGACGAGATTCTTCAATTGCCTGTGGTTAAGCGCATGTGTGCGGATGTAGTTGACGATTTCCATCACAGGCTTCATGACGTTGTCTAAATTCAATGATTTAGACACGAGTTGCTCCCTGTGGATGATGCAGTGGAAATTCCAAAACTTGGGAAATGTTTGGTCAGCTTTGCACAGCCCCACAAGTCCGTTCACAGATCCGATCACGGCCGGCGCTCCATCCGTGGCTATTGCAGTTAGCTTCGGTATGGGCAGATTTGCTTTCGCAAATGCAGCCATCATTGTTTCTTTCACATCTATGCCACGGGTTCTGTCTTTTAATGGCACAACATCAAGGAGTTCTTCTTTGATCACACAATCTTTTGACACAGACCGTGCAAATATTGCCAGCTGAGGCTTGTCTTGGATGTCACAACTCTCATCCAATGCGACACTAAAATACTCACATGCTTGAAGGTCAGAGTGCAACTGTGATTCAACAGCCGTGTTAATGTCCGATATTCTGTGTTCAACGAACTCCCCTTCATTGTATGGCTTTTTAGCCCGTGCAATGTTCCAAGCCAGTTGATACGATGCAAGCGTGACAGTCTCTGAGTGCTTCGTAATTTTTTGGAAAAACTGTACCTGCTTTTCTGCCTGACTTTTCAAAGTGTCCCAACTTGTGCTTGCGAAATTCAGTACCTTTTGGAAATTCCTTATCGATGTTAGCATGGAGTGAGCTGAAGTGGCGCTGAAGATTTGAAGCTTTGAAATGCGCTAATGACGTCTGACATATCAGGCAGAATGGCTCGCCATTACGTTCAACAAAAAAATATAAACTTTCCCACTCTGTTAAAAACGTCCTGTGTTCATCTTCATATTTTCGTTTAGCTGTGCATTTTTTCCCTGCCATTTTGAGAGCGAAATTGACACTAATTGTTTACTCGAATGGGTTTGCCCCTCCTGCTTTGCGGAATTTCACCTCATGCGCGTTTGACGAAAATACCACATTGAACTCAAGCGAAGCGAACACGCACAAAAAAAAAAAAAAAAAACACAAACACAAATGTTGATATGAACGTAAAAGAGCCGCATGAAACCAGGCAAAGAGCCGCACGCGGCTCGGGAGCCGCGGGTTGGCCAGGCCTGGTCTAGTCTAAAACAGCAGAACTCGGCGGTGAAGGTGCAGGTTGTAGGCATCTCTAACAAAATGCAAACCAAGAGTTGCAGTCACCTAGAAACTCAGCCCTTATGAAAACTCCTGCAGGTTGAAACCAGTCTGCCTTTTTTTTCTTTTCTTTTTTTTACCCCGAATAAGCAGAAAAGGCGAGAATAGTAGACTATTTGCTTGTGACTATAAATACCAGCTGTAACCATTACATAGCGCATTAACCTCAAAGTAGGCCCACAAGCGTATCTTGTTCTGTACATGCTGTCAAACCGAGATTACTTCATCAGCAAATGCTTTTCAAAACCTGTGGCCTGGTATGGAGGCGCTCTGTCAACCATGTTCGGACATTTGTAAGCGTACATGTTATTTACCGTGACAGAAACACAATGCAGTGAGTCACAAACTCTGCTTACGTTCGCGGTTCGTTGACCTGCCTTGATTAAATCAACACTGAAAGAGGAAGCTGTCCAAAATAAATAAATACAAATCAAATGACAAAGCTTGAACTGTAACCTTTTTATTTGGTGGCATAGAAATGCGTGAGCCGAGGCCGGGCGACAAACTGGGTTTTGACTATATATTGATATTTCTTTTCCCGATATATGGAAAGAGACAACATTGTTTACATCAAGTTTTACTGTTGGTGTGAGGTGCAGCTCGTAGGGCCGTTTGACCAAACGTAGCACTGACCTCGTTACTGTAGGAGAGAAGATAAGGAGTGCAATAGGTTTCGTTATTTGTTCTTACCTCTTACACTTGTGGTTTTGATTCAGAGCCCATTTTATGTATCATTATTTGTCTTCATTGAAATGTTCCCAAACTGCATGTCTCATCAAAAGTAAATATCATTTCTACTAATGCATTTAGTTGCTTTGCTCTCAAAAGTTATAAAGGAAGAACTGAGGCATGCTGGGAAATGCTAATACATTTTGGCAGAGAGCTGTAGAAGGTAATGATCGTTTGTTTTCGTTTTGTTTGTTTTTTTATGATGCGGCGTCGTGCTTCCAATTCACTGAGACTCGCCTTCATCGCAGCAAACAAACTCCATTCGTTGCATGTTGGATTGTTCCTCCCCCCGGGGTGGGGGGGGGGCAGAAGAACTGAACACAAGACACACTGAGCAGCAGAGAGCCGGACAGCGAGAGGAAGAGAAGCCACCGCTAACCGAATGAGCTAAAGTCGCTGACAGATCTGACCTGCTGTGAGCAGAACTAACGCACGTTCACATTCACAGCAGGTAATAAACCGCAGTGATGAAGAATGGAGCAGATTCACTGGGCTGAGAGAGAAATGACACGGCTTTGCTTTAAAACCAGAAATGAGCCGATGCACTTCCTGCAGCACCTGACGGTCTGTTTGGTGTTGAAAACTTTTACTAGAGGCTATTTACTTCATATCAGTTTTCATTTACATGTTTTGCAGCAGTATATTTTCAATCAATAAGGAAACCCTGCGTTTGCGTTTTATTTTCATCACTCTGGGTTAATAAAAAGGTTTTGTGACATTTCACGTGTAGCTTTGACTTGCAAATGAATATTCGACCCACTTCACAGGAAATGTCGAGATGTATGTCGTATATCACCAATCAGACAAAACATATATTGGGATGTTACTTTTGGTCCGTATCACCAGCCCCAGAATGAGCCTCCTGTTTTCTTTCTGTTTCTGGGTTGTAGTCACCGATTGCGGACGCCAGTTGGGCTGCACAGATTTGAGTTTTTATTAATTGTCACTTTAGTACAGTAAACATTGATAAGGTTCATTAATCAAATTCAACACTGGATTCGGGTTGGATAAAAGGATAAATTCTTCATTTCAAATTCCCAAAAATAATTCTAACTACTTGCTGTAAGAAAAGGGGTGCATTAATGAAGCAATGCATTCCTGTTTGTTTTATCCCAGGTACATATTTCAAACTTCTTCTAGTTATGTCCGTTTTTCCGCTGCTTCTTAAACAGACTGCATGTTTAATGTTAAAAGTTTACTGTTTAAGAAAAAAAAAATACACCTTTATGTTATTCCTTAAAAAAACGAATACTGCTCATATATTATCGTCTGCGCCCCTCATTTTTTTTTCCATTTAGGGGCACCAGTCACTAAAAATAATTTTAGGTGTAAAGCCCTGCAGAAAAAAAACAAACAGAAAAAGACAAATGTATAAAGGAGGCCTTCTAGGCTTTACTGTAATCACACCCAAAGGGCTCAGTGTCAAGCAACACTTTATGTTTGGCTATTGACGTTTGGCTCGACTGAATCATTTCAACCTGCGGTCTTAATTGGAGCAAACAAACTCTGTCTGATGAATGTGTACGACTTCTCCCGTGAGGAAAACGTCGGATGCCCACTTTTGACGCCGATCCAAAGAAACACTGACCTACGGCGTATAGTGTGGGAATAAGCTACGGATTCATTGCTGCTTTGGCAACATCACAACAGATTTAGGTCTTTGATGGATTTATCCAATAACTCACGCAGGACTGTAGATCATGCTTGTCAAAGCTGAGCTGGTCATTTACATTAGCAGCTTGCCCTCTGACACCGAAATTACTTTTAGGATATCAGGCTATTTTAGGTCTGCAATATTGGCTGATAGACCGAAATCTCTCACAAAAACACTGCAATATGTTGACACATCAGGGCTAATTAATTGATCTACCTCGCTACATCAATTAGTTCGCTCATCAAGGTGACAAAAAACTGCATGAATAGCTTTATGTGGATTGAAGGGTCAGGCTACTGAATTACAGTACAGCCTACTAACGAGTTCCTGCAAGCCTCTACAGTCGAGTCAAGACTCGGGGCAGTTGACCAATGTTGCTACGAGTCCGAAACATGCACCTTATTCCGTAAGCCTCCTTTACAGCTGCCCTCCTTTTCATAAAAACAAACTGAACGATTCAGCACACAAGTGAAATTGAGTTGTTGTCAACTGCATGGTCTTAGCTCTCGGGCCTTTAGCATGCATGTACAAGCTACAGCTTTATGGTCTCATGGCAAGCGTGGGCTGGGATAATCCAACAAAACTCATCTGCCCCGATTACAATCTGTTACCCCTACGTGTGGGGACAATAGATGCTTTCACAAATATAATCTCGTAAGACATGATTTACTTAACAAAATACATATTTTAGACAATCTTGTCCATCTATGGCAAACCAATGGAACACAAAAGAAACCCTCAATGTATGGGTTTCATGACTGTGACGATGCAAAAAAAAACCCAACAACAACGATCTCCTTTTTTAAAACGGACAACAGGAACATACCTGCAGTCCCTTTTCTCTCTGAACCCGAAACACCCTGTTGGTTCATCAGTCAGCTTAAAAACACAACTTTCACTTTTTTTTGTTCTCATCTTCATTGTTTACATTCAGACTGGGTCTTCCTCATGTTGCTTAAGATGTGAAAGCAAAATCAGTGCAACAAGTCGAAAACAGTTGTTCTCAGTCACAATGAGGAAATTCATTTCCATCATTTCATGACCCACTTCTGGTTCTGCACTTAATGCGTACAAGACATCAGCTTTAAGAGCCGAGCGTCTCTTATTTCTTTAATGGAAAGCTAAAACTCATGTACATGTAAACAAAACAAAAATATGTTGCCGAGAGCGTGACGAGTAAATTCTCTGTAGGTTGTAACGTGTGTGTGTGTGTGTGTGTGTGTGTGTGTGTGTGTGTGTGTGTGTGTGTGTGTGTGTGTGTGTGTGTAACATCCAGCCATTTATCAATAGCCCAGTTGTTAAGCTCGAACATCATTCTACAAATTTAAAGTGCACATAATCACAAAGTACAGTGAAACAGCATCACGGCAGCAGATCTCCTGAATGGTTCAGATAAAGAAACTGAGTTTGTTGTGTTAGAGAAACCAGAAAGTCGTCCTGTTTCCTTGGCTTTGGTCCATCTCACATTCTAACTTTATCCTTCAGTATCAGTGAAAAGAGCCAGGAGGAAAGAGGTGTGTAGGTGTGTGTGTGTGTGTGTGTGTGTGCGCGTGAACCTCCCTAGGTCACTCTGCTTATTTGTAACAAGAAACCTGCTGCAGGGCAGCGCCATTCATAAAACTTTGGCTTTCCCATTCGACGGAGCTCTGTTCACAGCGGTGTCCTGATTCCTCACTGATACTATACAGAATGTACCATTCTTAATCCAAACTTAATTTTTGCAGTTAATATACAAACAAATGAACAAGCTACACTGTTACTGATTAATGCTAACTCATGGCTCAGAGCACACACACACACACACACACACACACACACACACTTATCTGACTATAAGCTATTTTAGGATATCATATGAGGTGAACTACAAAGGGCCCACGTGCCTCTAAATTAATAGGCAGTCCTAGTTTTAAAGAACAAGACAATCCAATACTCAACCACATGCATGATGAGGTGAGGTTTCCATCAACTATATATATATATATATATAGTTATATATAGATGATAATTATAGTTATAACAGAACATGTTGCAACACTTTGAACAGAGGACCCAATCCTAACTGTCACAGGTGCAACATGAATCACTCTTTAAATGTCTGCGCAAGCGGCACCTCGATGATGCCGTTTCACAGTTTGAAACAATGAGGCTGAACAACTAAAAAAAGGACCAGCGGCTGCAAGCTTGAAGTAGGCTGCAATTAACAACCTTCAGCAGAGAACCCTGGAAGCACCAAATCTAATTATCAACAACGGAGAGCTGGGATGTACTCTGCAAGACTGTAAAAACTAATCAGGCGATTTCTCCATCTGAAACGAGGCTGGCAACACAAAATAAAAAATAATGTGAGTTTTATAAGCAGGGGGGAGTGTGGCGGGGAGGGGGGGGGGGGAAGATATATTACAGATGAAAAAAAAAAAAAAGGCATGACTGTCAGTTCCCCGTCCCCTTCTCCTCCACCTTCTCCTCCACCTTCCTCCACACGTGTCGGTTGCTGGTTCGGCACCGTGACAACCAACAAAACCGGAGAAAAAATACAAGGGAAGCTAGAAAACGGCACCGTCTTTAAAATAAATGGCACGTGTAATGTTAATGTTTACCCGGTGAACATGACATCATGACATCTTGTCACCCCCCCCCCTCCCCCCTCCAACAGAAACACACGCTCGCTTCTAATAGCCATGGTAACAGTTGGGGAGCAACAAGCTAGGCCCCTCTCGGACAGGCGGCCATGCTCAAATAACTGTACTTCATTTTTTTTTTTTTTTTTTTTTTTTTTGGGGGGAGGGTTTGTTCAGCAGAATCCGCAGACGTCCAGACGGACTCGTACTCTTAAGCGCAAGATACACATTTGCAGCTGCAGCTTAAAGTCCCTGTTGTTGTTGTTGTTGTTTTCCCTGTTATAAGGAGGCAGTAACTCAGCAGAGGAAAAGCAACATGTATGCAGCTCGTGTTAGCCGACTAGCTTCCACTAGCTCAGCTGGGATCGGGAAGACCTTCCCGGTGAAACGACGCAAAGGTGTTTGTGTCCCACGAGCTGCTCAAATAAAAAACAAAATAATAATAATAATAATAACAAAATAAATAAAACGACCTGTAACGTGAGAGACTGGAGCATTTACCTTTGCCTTTTCCAGAGGGCTGAATTTCAAGACGTGCACGAAAGGGTTCCTGAACGGAGGCGCTCGGTCCATCTTCTTCTTCTTCTTCTTCTTCTCGTCTCCTTCCGTCGCACATTGTCTGTTACTCGGTAACCTCATCCTCCGAGGAAATGTCGGTCGAGAGGTTTGCAGCTGTATTCTTGGAAGATTTTTTTTTTTTTTTTTTTTTAAACAAGGTGGTGGTGGTGGGGAGGAGGAGGAGGAGGGGGAGGGGGAGGAAAGAAAAACAAGAAAAAAGTGATTCCACTGGAGGAGGAGGAGAGGAGGAGGAGGAGGAGGAGAGGAGGAGGAGGAGGCTCCTCACGCAGTTTCCCTTCTCCGACTCGGACGGCGGCTCGTTGAGGTGGCGGTGCAGCGGGAGGGTTATCGTCCTTTCTTGGGACAGCGTGGAGGGGATAATGGTGAGCCTCGAGGATTATCTGGGGATATCTGGAGTCGTCTGATGTCGGTCTGGTCGCAGCTCGCCTCCTTCACGCCGTGTTGTTGCTCCCCGGACACTCCGGTTAGCTCTGGATGCTACAACACTATTCCGCTCCTCCGGCAGAGCGCATGCGCACGACCATCTTTCCCGTGCCCGTAATCGTTGGCGTCGTCGTCCCCTCCGGCACGATGCGATGCCGCCTTCAAAACTACCCCAAATATCGTACATATCATACTTTCAGCTATTGCGTGAGCCGCGGGCACGGACGGACGGACGTCGTGGAGCAGTAGTTGTTTATAAGACGGGGTTACATAAACGAAACGGCTCTAAACGTGTTTGTAACGCACATGTTTTTACATATGTTGACCGGCAATGGTGTGAGGTGAACCACAACTTCTCCAATTGCTTAAGTCAAAATTGAACTCCCAACTGGTCTGTAAACTAAACGGATACATTTTGTATTTGCCGTGTTGTGTTATATGAAACGTGTGTTAGTTTGAGGCTATGTTTGTCCCATAGTCTGACTGGGCACCAGACACTAATAATAATTAAAATGGAATATGTATTCCCAATATAATTTGTATTCCCAATAAATACTGAGAGATTTGTTCATTTCTTTTATTGTGTAATTGAAGTACCCCACATTGTTGCACATAATTATGAGGGAAGTTATGCAAGAATATAGGTCAGCTGTACCGCAACAGAAAAGATAATTGCAGACTTTTTGAAATATTATGTGTTGCTGCAATAAAGTGTAATTAACTTAGCCTTTCATTTCTGACATACAGCAAGGACAGAGGATGTTATTATAACCAGTTTCTCTTAAGGAGCTGCAAATATGATTGGACCATATGGCTCGAGCACAAAGCTACACTTCCAGTGTGGTCAGTGTGTGTGTGTGTGTGTGCGTGCGTGCGTGCGTGTGTGTGTGGGAGAGAGAGAGGTGGGGTCAAACTGTAAAAGTCTCAACTGAATTTTAATAAAAGCACATTATTAGAGCACAAACACACAATACATGCAAAGAGACCTGCACATAGTCAGTGGCCAGCTGGAAATGGTGTAGCGTGGTACTTTGTTTAATAATTACTTTATTCCATTTATTGATCAGATTTATTGTTTATCAATACTTTTTCGTTTTAGCTGATGATGTGTCTTCAATCACATTCAAATGTGTGTCTGGATGGGTCTACGATGGAACATCAGAAGTGTGCCTGCGTCTATGCAAGTATTAGAATCTATGTATCAATGTGTCTATCTATTTATCCATCCATCCATCCATACAAGAGGATCCTTGTGGCTATAATAAAGATGCAGTGCCAGCTTTGCTTAGAACAAAGGAAAGGTTATACTTATTATTAGCGAACTACAATTGGTGTCCAGTCCTTCATGCAGCAGAAGAGTGGGAGTCATAAGAAATGCTGTTTATTATTGGAGGGCTGAGTGAAAATGTATTGTATGGCGCACAACAGCTGTAACTATCATCAGCATGCTTGTGGGCGTGTGTGCACATCTGCGCGCGCGTGTGTGTGTGTGTGTGTTTGAGTAAATTCGCATTTAATATAATAAAGTGCATTGAGCCTTTCAGCATTTAGTTCCCATCTCATGCAGAGACCTGATACGTGTTAACACTTTCATTTAGCCTTGTAACTGGTGTTCATAACTGAATATATACTTCCCTCTAGTGGCAAAAACTTTACATTACTTTTAGAGCTACATTAATTCAGAATAAATAGTAGAACATCACATCCATTCAATAATATGTCTGTACAGGCACTTGCATATACACTAATACACACAGATCCAGAGCCAGCTGTTTTGGCCCATACACTTTACTGTACATGTTCACCCACTTCTTTTCATCATAAAGAGATAGAAACTAATAGGTTGATGCATAATAACCAATCCTTTTGTTCTTACTTTTAAATCAAAAGATTAAACTAAATTGAAAGTCTCCACCTGGAAATAACAACAACAACAACAACAAAAAACATCTGCAGACTTTTCAAGCCATAGAAATAATGATTCACAACATATTGACACACAGACGCAACCAGAGAGGACCTGTATGTGCTTTGGAATAAACGTATTATTTTATGGCACATAATGCAGGGGTATCCATCCATAACATATACAAAGTATTGATAGAAACACCGTTCATGAAGATATTATAGAGCAATATTCACCTAAAAAGATTCAAAAAGTCATTAAATTCCATGCATACGTGCCAGCAACAACATCCAACTCCCTGGGTGGAATGGGGCCGTAGTTTCAGTAGAAACCTGGTTATCATTATGAGACTCCCTTTTAGACCAGAGCAGGTGGTGTAACGGGCCATTAATGAGGTAAGAGAGAATAAACATGTGACTTTAACAGGGCATATAAAACAAACTCGAGAATATAAAACACTTTTGTTTCAGAAGAAAGCCTTTAACGAATCAATTTGGGGGAGACCACAAAATCCTGGTTGTCCCAAAGGAAAGTTATCATTTTCATTTATTTGAAGAAATGTGTGGGTTGTTTTTTTTTTAAGAGAAGCTAAAACAAATGGAATGTGCAATAACAAAACCAAAAAGGAGGATTTACCTTTACCACTGTGTTGAACTTTATTGCTTACAAGCTGAATTGTTTGCACAGCAGTTTTTAAAGTTCCCCGTTTGCAAACGTATTGATTAAACTGCTCATAGGTACTCAGTGTGGGAAATGGTGCTGTATGTTGGAGGCTGATACTATATTTATGACACTTGATTTCTCCTTGTTCTCATAGCAATCATGTTTTTTTGCTTACAGTTTTTGAAATTACATGTATGTCAAGGACAGCCAGTCAAATATGCACACGTGCACAAGCATGCAGCACGTTATACAGCAGGCACATAACACAAACACGCACAGTTCAACTTCATATTTTAATTTGGGTGTGGACTAGCATGTAGCCAAAGTGCCCTGTGGGCTGACCATATCAGGTTGTGACATTTGCATTTGACAGGAATCACATCAGACAGGGTTAATGCTGGAGAGGATGGAGAGATAGAAAAAGGAGGGGAAAAATATTGTGGAAAAGGTTTCCCCCATTTCTCCAACAACCCCTTTCCCTCTCTCTTCACCTCCTTCAATTCCATAGCTGAGGTGCTTAAATTAAAAAGGAAGAAATGCAATTTAAAGACATGGGGTAAACAATCACAAAACACTTGTTTCTAGAGGAGAGACAATTTCCTGGTGCCTTGTCCAATTTCTTATGGCCTGGAGGGCTGCTGCATGCGTTTTAACACCTGGTTCTACACCACTGATTAAAATTGTAATGCTGCTGTTGAATCAATCCATATGACATTTTGGAAATACACAACTATCAGGACATTTTATATATACAGCATTTTTTCTATTGTTTTCATTTCGAAACAGAAAGGTGCAAGGTGGTGACTCGCACTGGTTGTTGGTACTATGCCTTCCAACTGTTTGAATGGAAAAAAGGGACATTTCAACATCCTAAACATGTATAAATATGTCACTATCATCGTGCAAAGGGTTCACTCCAAAACCACGTGGAAGGTATAAGCTGTAAAACCTACAACGGGACGATTATCAATCTATTTTTTTGTCAATATCACTTTGTAATCATCATTAAATGTGGCCTACGTTTATTTCTTTTTCTCCCAAATAGTGTCTGTAATAGAGTCTGAGGATAATTTACTTCCACTTCTGACGTATCCGAGTGGTAGCCAGCATTTTAGTTGCGATTACCACCTCCATCTTTACAACCCAGATCTAAAACTAAAGTATCTTCCCACATTTGACCAAATCTAGCTCATAGAAATTGTCTATGATAATTTGAAGACTAAATATGTCAAAGTATAAGAGGACAAACAATAGATCAGCGCACACAGTCAGAACACCAGATTGAAAGTTAAAAGATAATTGAAGGGCAAAAATACAAATGACAATGATAATTTGAAAGCGGCAAGAATGAGTGAAAGGGAAACACAGGAGAGAGAATGAGAACAAGAGTCCAGATTTTTGTACCACTATTATATCAAAATACCCCCCCAGGCCAAACATCTGAGGCCGAGTGACAGACGGACCGTTGTTTGCTTCACACCACAGAAATGTTTTACCAGCCCTTGCGCCCATGTCAATCAATGGCCGGCATGTTCCAAAACATATTCAACACACAAAGAGAACACTTTGGCTGGAGGAAATGGATTGTGCCTAAGATTGGCAGGGGACTCTCTGGATGTGTCAATCACCAAAGGCCCTTTGTTTTACCCCTATCCCAAGCTTCTAGAACAAAGACTTTCTCCTTTGTTTCATTTGTCTTTGCCTGTGATATAAACAAGTGCATTTTTTTGTTTTGTTTTACATTTGGCACCAAAAGAAAAGGAGATTTAAAAAAGAGCTCAAACAAAAAGTATAATGCTGTAGGTTTCTTCCAGAGAGGGGATTTTGTGGAAAGCCTACAGGTAAGCAAGGAATTCAAAACAGTCATCTCTGCGGCAGGCTTTTGTGAAAGCACTAATCTACACATTTCATGATGTGCTGATGATGGGTGCAGGATGGTAGGAAGGCAGTCCGATTGGTAACGTTTGAAACCACAATTTCACACAACGGACATTTGAAATCTGAGAGAGCTGCCGGTTCCTTCTCTGGCATCGCATCTAAGAGGCTTCTCTCTGTTCCCCTCCCCCCCTCATCTCTCTCCCCTCCTCTCTTGTCCTTTCTTCCTGTCTGGCCTCTCCAGGTGCTGTGCTATCTCACAGCTAACACAGGAATCCATGAGCCATGTACATCCACGGCCCTTTGAAAAAGGAAGCCACTTTTGCCTCTCATCTTGGAAAGCACCTTCCATCGTCCTCTGTGTTCCTAGCAGAGATGAAGGGGAGCTTCTGCTAGAAGAGCGGGTTTTGTAACCAAAGCCACATGTTGGGCAGGACAGCCAGTTGTAAGACAAGAAAGATCTTTGTGGCGAACACAAGTGCTTGGCTGTCCTCTTGCATGCCTGTCTGTCAGCGTTGCTTTGCTGGCTGGACACCTGTACAACTGTAATTTTACACAGGCAAAAACAAAAGGAGGTGTAAAGAGGGATTACACAGGAGTGTGTTTGTATTTTCTTTTAGAAGAATCGGTAAGTGGTGAGGAGTGCCCACTCTTAAGGGCAATGTTTGATAAAGACATTTTCACTCAAAAGATCTCTCTGAGTGCGAGTCTGACACATCTTCAACGCTCATAGATAAATGTTGCTGGAATATTCGAGAGATGACCTTTGACCTTGAGAGACAGCTGGCCATGCCCAGTGTGAGCGCTGAGAGACTGAATGGCTGAGAATTTTGGATTTTCAGCACACTTTGATCGTCTCCTTGTAAGCTCCACATTCAGTGGTGTTCTCAGGCCTCTTGAAAGAAAGTAAACGGGCGCTGAATAAACAGAGGAGGGACAATAAATAGAGACGCAGGCCTGTTGGGGAATGAAATGGGAGGTCATGGCTTTGGAATGCGACTGGATGATAGAAAACAGGAAGAGGAAACAGATAAACTGCTGCCCTTGCACACACAAACACACACACTGCATTCACATACCTTATTGTGCTATCAACAGGGGTCGAGTGTTAGGTGACAGAAACCACCAGTCTGCCTCCGTGCTAAAACCATGATAAGACAGGACACTGGTGACCTGTGTCAGTGTGTCTGTGCAAAAGAGTGAGATGCATGTGAAATTCCAAGGCTTTGCTTTAGATGGCAAAACTGTGATCATTATTTTCTCTATTTCTATTTGCTTGTGAGACTGTCATGATACTCTAATTAAGAAAAACTGTCACTCTGGTTTCTGAAGTATAATAAAACACTGCCAGCATCACAGTGTGACAGGTGTTATGCTACATAATTCAGTAGGAATAATCCATTATGTATATAATTTGTTTTAAGTGATACTCACCAAAAGGCACATCCGTGGGTTCAGTGGTCCACACCTTAACATCGAATTTGCTTTGAAATTTGTCCTTCTTATATGTCCTGTAATTTTTTTTTTTTTTTGCCAAATATTCATTTTGGTTTCTCATAAGCTGAACCCTCTGAGCTGAGGAGGGAAAGTTGACTGCGTTTCATGGCATGTTTCATGTTTTGGTGCAAGATGTGGTAGGGGATTTTAAATGATAAAATGCAGGTTTATGTCCACAAAGTCATTGTATAAATCATGGCCTGTGAATAAGAAGCATCACATAACAGATTTAGAAGAATATTTTGACATTTTTAGAAATATGTTTTTCCACTTTCTGTCTGAAAGTTACATGAGAAAACAGATACAGCCACTCTCATGTGGGTGAGTAAAAAAAAAAAAAAAAGCACCAGTAAAAGCAACAAAATACTGACTAGTTAACATTGTGCATATTGTTTGTTTGATCCATAAAAGAATAGAAGTGATATATGACAAAAATGACATATTGTGTGGAGTAAAGATAAATTATTTCTCAACATCACTGTGAGGTTGACAGATGGCCACAGTAAACAGAGACTCCAGGAAGTTACTGAGCCTTGTCTAACACATGCAATACCATACCACAGAAGTATGATTACCAAGGGAGTGCCAGGATTCTTGTAAAACCTCTTTTATTAACTGTACACTATCAGAAATAAAGGTAAATGTTCACAACAGTATATCCTTCTACACTGTACACTGGACTCTCAGCAGTAATATAACATTATTATCATTTGTATATATAGTACATCGCTTTTCATTCAAGAGCAGCAACATGTGTGAAATAATCAGCCTCTCAAGAGGGAGTTTTGACTCAAATATGTGAAACAATAAAGGACCAGACCAAACATTATATCATTAGACAAAACGAAAGTCAAGGAGACAAGTGAGCGGAGAGAGAGAAACAGATTGTTAATTCTGGTCTTGACAAGCAGGTTGAAAAGATTAGACAAAAACAAAATTACTCTACTTTGATAGGTACAAGTGCTCAGAGAATGTGGGAATGGAAGAAGCGTGGGGATCTTGGGTAGACAAATTTGCCGACAGAATAGTGAAAGAGTGATGTCATATCTCTCGTGTCAAATGTTCTTGGTCATTTTTTTTTAATTTTTTCCTTTGGGAGAAATGTCCTTCCCTGTCTCCACATCTGCCAACACTGCAACAAATGTGTCCTTATTTTCTCTTTCTTCCTCTCTCTCAGACTCTCTTGCCATGCTTGATTCTGTGAGAGGGATCATGTTTAGTCTAATTGACCATCTATGGTGATGACAAAGGTATCAAAGCAATGGAATTTTGATTTCACGCTCTCTCCTCCGATTGGGCTTTCCCTGTCTGTTTCCCTTGGTCCTTCCCTCATCTTCTCCTTGGTGGTGACAATTTAAAAGTTAAAGATTATGCTTGTCAATGTTCCAGTTTTAATCCTCAAACCTGGGAAAACACTATATAGGTGGAACAAATTTATGATTGTGAACTTTTCTTGACATGGTGAAGGCGTGTTTGTGTCATTAAACATAATAATAAAATTACTACCAAAATATTATTTAAATTATATACATTTATATGTCTCAAAAAATGTAGATACATATTTATGAATGTGATGTCAGCTGCTATAAATTGGAATATGTGATGCAGAATTTTGTGTTGCAGTACTTCCTGTGAGCAAATGGAGGAGCTCTAGTGATGTTCTTTGACCACTTGGAAAGACCACTGGGAGGACCACATCTACATCAGCGAACATTTACATCTGTGTATAAGCCTCTACTGTACTGTATGTCTGTGTTTGTTAATACTACATGTACAGTATTTGTGTATACTCTGCACAAATATACACATGCATTCGTGGATGATTCTGTTTTTGTGCGTCTCTGCATGAGTGCCAGGTGTGTTTGTGTGTTATGCATGTTCGTGTTGAATATGTGCATGTATTTTGGGTATTCATGGATTAAAATGTGAATTCTAGTACAGCAATGAAAATATTGCAGTTGTAAAGTGACAAACACTGGTATGACCGGTGCTTTGGTCAAAGGTAAAGGTGTTGCACTTTCACAATTAAAAAAAGCTCTGTCTGCTTTCTGCAGAATCACAAGGAACTATTCTAACTGAAAGTTTGGTTTAACTCATTATAGACTGTAGAATGTCAATTTTATTACAAGCATTTCCTTTGACTTAAGAGCAAGAAAAGATCAACTTTAAGTGACAGCAACATACGGTACTACGTATATACCATAAGCAGAATGTTGCACCATCAAAGAACCATGGGAACTCTTGATTCCCTCAGAACTGCAGTGCCACATTGACAGAATGCTGACCATGCTCTTATTTTGACTTTCCAGATTTGCACAAGTTGCAGTAACAAGAAAAAAATACAGTGGATAAAGAGGGGAAAAAAATCTGATAATTTAAAATGTACTGGGAAGTATTTTAAATCGAATACAATGTGATGAGAACAAGCATGAAGATTAAATGTGATTAAATATGTTGTAGGACTTTGAAAATTAGAAAATATAAAAAGTCAAGAATATGAACTGGACATGAATTGCATTGAAAAGACATTTTGATATAGCTCAAAAAACAAATGTAGCTGTTATGGAGTCACCATTTGATGGTGATAAATTATTTTTTTTTAAAAGTCATTCAAACGTCACACAACTTTGTGGATTAATTGAGTCAAAAAAATATACAAAATCATAAATAAATGGAGGGACACAATAGACATAAGCAGAGGTGAATAGTAGGTAAACATTAAAGCCATACCACACTTACCTAACCTATATTATTGGCAAAACATCAACACCAACCTTTCCAATCTTTTGTTCACATAATAAGCAACAGCTACTTGTTAGACAGTTAAATCCAGGAGGGAAAGAAAAGACTAACTTGAGACCCTGAATTGCTATTTTCTTTCATGTCGCAGTGTTGGAAATATATATTTTCCAACACTGCGATTTTGATTGTGAAATCAGAACAATTAATCATAGCCCAAACAGTGCATTCCATGCATTAATGTAATGAAAAAAATACATCTAATAATTACATGAATGACAGCAAAGAAAAACACTGTAAAAGGGTAAGTGCACAGTTAAAGGTCAGTGTGCATTGGACTGACTTTGGTTGACATGTTCAATAACTTGCAATAATGCAAAAAGAGAGAAAATATTATAATTGAGAAACTTATAAGTATTTTGTCAAAGAAAATAGAAATACAAAGTTTGAGAGGATTTATGTAGTTCAGAAGGGTAACAGCAATTTTCCACTGTGGTTGAATACAGTAACAACAGCTGGCAGATTATCAGGCACATACATCCTTTCTGCACATCTAAAATCCAGCTGTCTTGCAGCCTTTACATGCTGTTAAAACTGTCTGGGCACAATGGTTGACATTGGTCTTGCAGCAAAGAAAACAATGGCCTTACATGCTCCTATCAAACTCTTCCTTAAATCCCCCCTTTTACCCCGCTTTCATTCTGTGTCATTCTGCCTTGTATCTGGCCAGGATTTACAAGTCTCCGACTGTGACATAAGGGATTCCATGTTGTCCACTCCTTACAGATTACACAAGGATGCAAGACAAAAGGACAGCAACACAGCCCATGCATTTATTTGCCTCTGTAAAGAGAGGGGGAAAGACGGAAGGGAGTTTAGAAGGTGATGGAGGAGGAAGATAAAAAAAAAAAAAAAGGGAGGAAAAGAGAGATGAAGAATGGAAGAAAAATAAATTATTATTTATTTTTATGGAGCCAAGAACAGAGAGAGAAAAAAATACTAAAAGAAAATGCGGAATAGAGGGGAGAAAAAGCAAAGCATTTCTTTGTACTGTCTCTTGTTATCGCTGGTCCAGGCCAGCATCTTTATTCTACCAAGAGAAAATGCTAATCATCAATCTCAGGCTGCATGCTATGTCTCTGTTTAATAGCTGATAGGGAGTCTCCACAGGCTGCTTTGCTTCTTTGTTTAAAATGACATATAATGGGACTGAGCCTTATCAGTGTCTCCGCGCATTCTCTCTCTCCCTGTCTCTCTGGGATTGTGGTCCAGCGTAAAAGAATAAGGAATAGCAAGCCACGATTGATTTTGAGCCAGGGATAACTTAATCCATCAATTTAACATGAAATGAATATGCAAAAGTAAGGCTGTGGGAAGGGGAGGGGGGGCATCAGGCAACCTATTCAGCACTGATGAAAGAAGAGGAGAAAGAGAGGGAGAGAGGACGGGTAATGGATGGAAGCGGGTTTGATATGAGCCTTACTCTCATCTTTAAGACAACTCCATCACTGAAGAAGATGTACTGGAGTCAAAATCACAATTTATTGTTCCACAATAAAATACATCACCGCTATAACATTATTTAAGATAAATCTACAGACCTGTAGGAGCAACACCCACAATATCTTCTCTTAAGAACAAGTTTAGAAGTAGGTTCACTAGGAGATAAGTTGGGGAAATATTGAGATGTGATGCAGTCACACTGACTAACCTTAACTAAAGGTAAAAGGTACGCAGTGGAGTTTTTGAGCACTAGTATCCAATAGGGCAATGTTGGCCCCTGTTTTATCTGTTCTTGTGTGCATGTCAATGGACTTAATATGCATTCTTGCTAAAGTCTGGACACTATTCCACTGATCTACAGGTGGTGGTAATGCAGCAAGAAACACAGCAATCTGCCAGGCAAATGCAAGAAAGACAACAATGGGTGTAAAGTGCTTTGTATTATGGGGAAGAATGGGTTTTATCACCTCAGTTAGATCCTGAGATTAATTTAGGTGATTAATATGTTTTTTTTAAACACATTTTTTAACACAAAAACTTACGGGAGCCGTAAACTTCACAACAAGACGGATGGAGTGTTGGTGTATGCATTACTTCTGTCTGTTTAAAATGGCTTTTCCGAAAAGTTCTACATTTGTACAGTCCGTTTATAACAAAGAACCCTCTGTAGCTGTGAAATGCAACACTTCCTCTGAAGAAAAGAATGACAATTGTGAAAGCTTTGTGGTACCATCTTGACAAAGAAGTACAACATTTATATTCATTTCTGCAAATAAGTTGGAGCTGCAGTGATTGAGGACGATGTTGGAAAATGTGGAAACTTAACACAAGACTCAGCTGTGACAGAGCACCCCCCGATAATTTTCTGGTTTGATAAAGGAAGACCTGTTTTGGTATAAATAATCTAAATTCTGAATTAAAAGAAAAAGGAACATTAAAAACATTACAGGCAGGCCTAAAAGGACAAACTGGACAGTGCTACGACTACTGTTTAAGTGAGAGGTACACTATCTAATCCTAATTAATAAAAGCTGTTTGATTATCCTGTCTAGAATCAGCTATTGTATACTGATGATGTTTTGATGGGTCTGCATACTGTATTAACTGTGTCAAAATAGTCATGAAATGAATGCGTTGCTGCATTTTTTTTTTTTTTTTTTTTTATTGAAATAGCTGTATCTGTTTTCTTTTCTTCTTTTTTGCACCCATAGAGCTACTCTACCTCATTCTTTTGTGGCCTTGAATTTGTGTTTGTTGACCCTCTTTTCACTCTTTTGTGTGAAACTCTGGTTTGTGGCCGAAACATGCTTTAATAAAGATCCCAAACTAAACATAATTTCAAACTAAATTAAGCTTTATACATAATACAACAAATTCAATTTTTGTTGGAGGATATTTTTGAAATTCATCCCACATTTCAGTACTTTGGTTTGAAAAGGTTTGCATATTTACAACTGAATCTGCCTAAGTAAGACTTGAAATCAAAATCAAATAATCGAGCTAAATATTTCCATTTCCTCATTGTCATGCACTTACAGAGTGCCACTGTTTGTGGTGGTTTCGGGTCAGCTGCTTGTCTGTCACATGATCAAGAAGGAAGAAAAACATTAACATTGAACATGGGCTGGAGCAGATGAAAGCTCTTGCCTGACTGTCAGCGCTCTGAGGTGATGAGAGATGTCATTACTTATTCATGAGTCCTAAATGCAGAGCAGAGGAGATGGGCATGGCTGACCCTGAATCATAGGGGGTAGGTTACATGTATGTGTGTGTGCGTGTGGTGGGCGATATTAGATGAAAGCAGTGTGATTGAATTAAACTCAGTGTGCCAGCTGCGATGTTGACTTCATTTACACGACCATCTGAGATAAACAAAGAGCATATAGTATTATTATTTATAAAATGTGTTCTTTCATCATGCTAAAAACGTTTAGAGTTTTTGACAGAGATGGAAGAGTGTTGGCAGACAGAGTTGGAGGTGTTGTCTCTGGTTTAATATCTTTTTGCGTAAAATAAAAAGATTATGAACAAATCACAGTATTTTACAGTACTGTTGACAATTTTTCAAATAACACGTATGTTATTTATGCAAGGTGACTTGTCTTTGTCATGGCAAATATACAATGTTTAAGATATGTCTGAGCAACAGTTGCAAGAAGTGGGTTGGTCATTATAAACTATCCATCCACGCATCCGTAGTTCAACGAACAAAACAAAAGTAAGAAAATGGTTATAGATTATGGTCGACAGTTCCCGAAGACAGCAAATGTGGCTATAAAAATTTTAAAAAATCCCCAAAATCCAAGAATCCAAAAAACACAGTGTGTGAAATGTGAAAACATTAATCAGTTGAAAAAGGTTGCATGTCATAAATGCCACAAATCCTCCTACTGAACCGACACAATAGGTCAATTTCCACTGACTCTTTAAACAACGCGTAGTTTCTGTCCAAATTCAAACTGATAGTCAAGTTTTCCATTAACTGGTTATATTTTTGTGCCTTAACCAAGCCAAAGTTTAGAGGGTAGGTACAAAGGACTTATTTGTTTTTACAGTTTGGAGGACTTGAAAGATTGTACATATAAACCGCTAAATGACTTTGAGTAACCTGAATGTAAGTTTTCATTCTCTTCACCCAGGGGACATCTGGCCATGTTTTCTCCTGACACTTTGTTTGAACTCTGCTCTCCTCTTCCCTCTTCTGCTGAGTGCAGTTATGCAGTGAGACGTGGGACATTTGGAGTGAACAGCATCTTTCATAATCCACATCCAGTTATCCAGTTTCCCACTGAGTACAGCTCTTGTGTGATCAGAGACCTGTACGCAGCTGAGGGTGCTACTGTTTCAAAGCAGTTGGAAATGATCTGTCATCAGAGGGGAGAGATGAAGATAATGGCTGGGTATTAGGGGTTGTATCTGAAAGCTTAGGAACATCATACGCACTCAACACATGCACATTCTCTGTTTAAATATGATACCTGAAGAACAGGGTTTGGAAGCTCAAGCCAGACAGCTGTACTAGCACAATCTCACTTTATTAAAACAAACTAAAAGGCAAACTGCGAGCATAAAAAGCATGAATAACCACACTGAGGCAACTACCTCCCTCACTCTTGCAAGTACATTGAGCAGCTTGCTGTATTTGATACTGCTGGTTGTGGAGGGGGGAAAAAAAAAAGTGAATTTAGTTTCAGGCTTGTAGCTAGACAGATGATAGCAGGTAAAAAACAGTGTTGTCTCATGTACTCAGGCTGATTTACAAACTCTGCGCTCTGTTTTCTATCTACCAGACTGCTGTGCGAGCAGGCCAGAGAGGTTACACCACAGGAAATGAACTCCATATCACATTACTATTTCTATTTGATAAAACCGGGTGTAAAATATGCGCGGCTGGACTGTGCGGGACAACCCCGCCATGCTATTATTGACTATTCATTTTTCCTTGCTTGTCATTGATGTATGTGGCCAAAGGAATAAGTAATGCATATGTAACCTACAACATATACTGTGTATTCCTTTTAAATATACATTGGCCAAGAAGTAAAAAATAACAGCGCCAGTGATTTTTCCACAGTCCTTATCTGCATGTGCAGGTTGCCCAGATCCATCAATGCTTATGAAGCCAAGGCCAGAGTAATTCTACCACATTTATCCACCTGGAACACACACGTGCATGTAGACATCCACATGGAATCATACGAACACAAGCACACACACTTAGTGGGACTTTTCCATTATGCCATGAATATCTCCTGCACAGGCCATGCTTTTTTTTTTTTTTTTTTTTTCCTTTTCTTAATATCCAGCCAAGACAAAAATCTTGAATTATTTTCAGAGGAAAAATTCCCAAATATTTTTATAGTAGATAAGGAAAAGATATAGCTGAGGGAGACTCCTGGCTGGGCGTCACTGGAAGATAACTAGGTTTTTATTAATGACCTGACAGTGGAACAGGCTAAAGTAATTAGGCTATTCCCTCTCTCCCTCTAGTCCGCGCTCCTTCCCTCTTTCCGCCTTGGTAAATGGGCAAGCAAATTTTGGTGATAGTTTGATAACCACAGGGACAACTGCATCCAGTGGACAATACAATAATAATAATACAAAAAAAAAGACGAGAATGAATGAGTGCAGAAAAAAAAGATGAATGCCATTGATGTTATCAAAGTTCATTCGATTTGCTGCAGAGAAAGCAAGGCGCCTATCGGTTACATTCACCTGTGAATGGTTAATTGTCCAGCACATGCATACGGGCGAGTCATTAATAACAATTGACTAATGGTTTAGTTCTCGCTCTCTCTTTTCTCTCACTCTCAGTTTAAAAATAGAAAAGCTCCTGATTTTTTCAAACAGAATACATTTCCTTCAACAACCAGATGTAAATTTCAGTTCTCTGATTATTTGTCCAAAGCTGTTTTTTCAAAATGCATCTTTCGCTAAAATGCATATTTAATAAAATCAAATAGAAGGATAAGAGAAAGAGATATATTTTTTTCCATCTCTCAGTGAATGTAATAACAAGAGTAGAAGTAAAAACCTGCAGTACTATGTTTGAAACACTAGAGGGCGTTTAATTTGAAAATGAATACAGGATGTTATGGGATTTGGCTGAACAATTGTACAACTTCCCTCAGTTACTCACTCAATCAGTGACGGACATGACCTTTTCCAGGCCTTGCCCTGCATGTGTTTGCAGTCTGGCCAAACATAGAGTTGCATTGAATGGTAATTAATTGTCTTTACACTTGTTTTTTTGTGTGAATTAAACAAACTAAACAGAGTGTGTTCATTAGTGAGCTTTAATGTTGCTGGTAGGCAGATCGTGTCACCTTTGGACAGAACCAGGCGGTTTCTTTCTTTTTGCTTTGCTATTTAATCTATCCTCTCAACAAACTTTCACCAATAAAGTGAATGGAAAATACACCAAAATGTCTAACTTTTACTTTAAAGAAGATTTTATTCCTTGAATTGCCTAATTACATTATTTAAATCATATCAATTCATCTTTAGATTAGATAAGATCTTTTTACAGCATTTAAATCATTTTTCATCATTTAAATGTCCAAATATGAGAATCCAAATTTGTTTTAATCACATAATTGGGGCTGATTCACACATACATGTTCAACACTCTTTGAATGACATTCAAATAGTTATATTTTCTGAAATAGTCAGTAAATTAAAAAAAAAAAAAGCATATAATACACCCTTCCATCCACTAGAGGATACCAGTGTGTCAGAGTCACGATTTGCGTGAAAACACACATATGACACAGGATGTCAAAAGGAGGTAATGTGACAGAGGACATATAACAAAGTACAAAGCGTGATAAAGTGAAGAGGTGTTGGGGGTGGTTGGATGGATCAATTTCTAACAGACGAGTTGCATTCAGGTCTGCAATAAAGCTTTTTAAGTAACATGAATTAGTTACTTTAAAAAAAATGCACTACATATCTTACTTTAAGTAACATTTGGGACGTAAGTAACGTACTATTACGTAGTTTAACCCAAATGATGCTAGTGATTTGTTTCCTAATCCTAACCAAGACATTTTAGTACAGAAACCTAATCAAACTACAACTGTGTCAAATCAAACTTAAACTACGATCTTTTCTGAAACCTAACCACATGGTTTTTGGTGCCTAAACCCAAGGAACCTTACTTTGCATGCATAGGTGAGGCATAACATGACACTAAAACAGTATCCTCTAGTAGACTGATGGGTGTATTACACACTTTGGTTTGAAATAAGGTTGAAACAGTAATAAACAGCAGGTATTCAAATGATCAAATTTACCAAACCATGAGTGTAAACTAATGAACATGTACAAGTACCAATGTAAAACTGTTGCCATCTGTTGTAACTGTTCATGATGACATGGTATGGAAAATATCGTAAAACATGTGGCACACAACGTGATACATTGCACCCCTGCAGCTGCAGAATATATTTTCAACGGAGCTAATAAAAATGTCATATGATAAAATCGCCAGAGAAAGAATATGTCATATAATTATCTCCCTAGGACACACTCCTGTGAAGCAGCTATCCCTTTTAAAGCCCCATTTGTCTTTTGATCCATTAGCAGAAACATCTGCAGTATCTGTCTATCTCTCACAGCAGCTGTAGGACGGAGAGAAAGAGTCTGAGATATATTAAGACAGCCAGTTGGTCTGTTGAGTGTTTAAATGTGATGCCATCCATCCCCTGGACGCTCGAGCACACCCTCAGACTGTGTGTGTGTGTGTGTGTCTGACCTGGTTGTAATGGCCGGGATAGTGTATGTAATATGTGTATGTATCTGTGCATTTGCATTTGGTTAAACTTTACTTTACATATTTGCATAGCTATCCTTGTTAGGACATTGGGCTGACTTCCATTCATTGAGGACAACCTAACCCTAACCCTTTTATGTATTACGACAACCTTAACCTAACCTAAAGTCACACCTTACCGCTAACCTTAACAAGAACGTCAGAAATAAGGTTTTGCCTCATGAGAACCTGGATTTGATCCTCATGAGGGCTACAGGTCTCGGCAAGAACGGCATTGTTTATACTGGAAAAGGTCCCACGTAGGTAACAAAAACTTGTACAGGGATATGCGTGCATGTATGATTTTGTTTTGGGTTTGTGCTTGTGTTAGGCTGTCCACAATGAATGGACGGTAATGCAATGTCCTAACAAGGATAGATGTGCAAACTTGCGTGTGTGTGTATGTGTGTTAATGTGTATGTGTCTGTGTGTGTTTCTGTATGTATGTATGTGTGTTTGCGTACGTGTGTGTGTGCGCGCATGCGTGTGTGTGTGTGTGCATGCGTGTGTGCGTGTGCGTGTGTCAGACAAGGCAATCAGGCAGACAGACAGAGAGCAACAGCAAGTCAATCCAGATAGACCCAGTGTTCACTTATCACAAAGCAGAGGATAAGAAGATTATCTCAAAATCAAAGGTTGCCAGTATCTGAACTTGGATAAGTGGTATGGACAGGCACTCTCTCCTTCTGAATCTCTCAGTATTTCAGGCTTTAATACTCCTCCTTCAATATTTGGCATACTTCATCTCTGTTTAACTTTCTCTTTTATCCCGTCTCCTTGTCTCTTCACCCAGTCCTCTTGCTTTCCTTTCTTCTCTCCCTCTGTTCTGTCACTTTTCAAAAATAATCACGTCCAGAGACCCAAATTCTTTGAGCTGCAGTTCAGTTTTCTCCTCTTGAATTGAGTATTTCCTCCCCAAAGAGGCTTTGTAAATGCATCAAGTTCAAGTTTGTTCCACCTGTAAGTTTGTGGAGAGCTGAGAGGAACTGTATGACTATTTGTTGTTGTAAATTAATTAATTAAACAGTGTTATGGATAAAAGGCAATCTGCGGAAAGAAAAACAAGACAGAACTGAGTAGAAATCAGAGACAGAATTTGCAAGTTATCAGCAAAGGAAAGTGATGAGACGGGAAAGGAATTCACTTACTCTCTGAAACAACATAGGCAGAGCAAAGCACTATCAACTCTGTATCTTCAGGAACAATAAAAACGCAACGATAATAATAATTTAATTTTGAGACAATTTATGAGCAATTCAGTCAGTGCAAACACACTGAGCAGAATAGTGTACAATATATCTGACTTTGACACTTGAACCAAAGCTTTGCGTCAGTTTGATTCTCTTAATAGCTACCTATGAAAACAGCATTTAAAAAAAAAATTAACTAATTGTTCTCATCTCCACTGATACTTCCACAACAACATTATTTTGGCTATCAAATATCCATTTAAGGGCTTGATGTTTGTAGCTTGCTCCTTTGCAGAGGACCATTAGCAGTTACCAGCTTGCATACACAAAAATTACAATGGATTTCACGAGACACACTGTGTTCCATTCCACATACTATCATACCATTTAGTATCTCCCAATAGATGATATATGAAATGCAGTATGCCAAAAACACCAGCATGCTGAGAGAGTCCGTGGTGCTAATCCTCCACCTGGATGCAATTCGCAAAAGAAAGAAGAGGCACTTGGAAAAAAAAGTGTAATGTTAAGTGTAGCACTCGTTCCGAATGACATAGCTTTTCCTTTTACTTTAAATGTCGCGACGGACAGGGCCAAGATCTTCAGACTTCAAGTCTCATTTTTATGACGGAGTATTATGCCCCAGTTGTATCCATACCAGCTCATGAAATCAATCAAAGCATGCTTGATTATGTTTGCGACAGTGAAAGAGCTCATGTATGGATTAGTTAAAGTACAGGCAGTACATTTCTTTAATTTTTGTATGCTATGTGTTTTCAAGCAAAATATTAGCTTTATTTGTTTTTTGACCATCACATGAATTAAGTCATGCCACAGGGTTGACCCGTAGCTTTGAGGAACTTTATATGGGTGCTACTTAAGTGTTCATTGGTGTAGCTTTGCGCCACACCAATGAAGTAAACATTGCCGTGGTCTGAAGTAAACAGAGAGTGAGCCAACAGGGCTGCATTCTGAGCAAAAATGCAAGTACAATTTAATTTTCAGAAAGCTATCCCTATACCTTGCAGATGCTCCCGTGTTAGCATCCATGCATATTTTAATATTCTAGCAGATAGTATCTTTTTGTATTTCTATACATTGGAAGACCAAGGTACTTTTGGTCAGTTTATCTTTTAAAAATGCTCGTCTGAAAACAGCTGGTGAGGTGTTTAGGAGGCTCACAGCATGTGTACAGTATATTGAGCTTTTTATGTTCTGGTAATTAACTTACTGTGTAATGGAGTGTGAAATAAAATACGTCAATACAATCAAGCCAAAGTGAAATTTCCTTAGTGTGTATGTAAGTGTAAAATCCATGAAGCCATGATTGCCTCAATTTGCAGTCTTAGGTCTGTAACAAGACAGACTTGATGTTCTTCAGCCAGTACAATGATGGACCTGTGATTTAAGATGTAGTACAGCATTTTAGCTGTAGTGTGTGTGTTAGACAGACAAGATGTTCTACAGCCTTTACAATGACAGATCTGCGGTCGGAGTTTCACAGCTAGAGTATGTGTGTGTGTGTGTGTGTGTGTGTGTGTGTGTGTGTGTGTGTGTGTGTGTGTGTGTGTGTGTGTGTGTGTGTGTGTGTGTGATGGATCAGCCCTGGGTTGACATGATGTCCAACAGGAGTGTAGTACAAGCTCCAAGAAACCATGTTGCTTCTGGTCTACATGCTCTGTGCATTTGCTCAGCTAACTAGGTTTTCTCTTGTGGTAAGCAACCAGCACTTTCCACCTTTGGGCAGCGTGCTTTTCTCTCTGGAATCCCTCTTTCCTTCAGTCTTGTATTTGATACTCATCTGTCAGCTTTGTCAACCTTTGACCTGTTTTCTGACAATATGCAGATTAACTTGTCAATCATATTGGAATATAAGACATGAATAACTATAATCTCGAAAACAACCGCAGATTTTGAATCACTCCTCTCTGACACACTCAACAAAAACTGAACATCGCCACAGTGCTATGAAATTATTTGACTATTTGTATGGTTTGCTCTTTCCATTACGCCGACACTCATCACATTAGCTTAAGGTAAAGGCATTTAATTAACCTTTAATTTTACTACATTCATATTGATATGCTACTTTTTAAAATGCACCTTTATCTCTATAATTTATACTTTTGATACTGCAGATAAAATAACTGCATTCCTCCCAGCAACTTTGGAGTGCATGTGTTTTAATTGCTTCTTATATGTTTTGGGGGTAATTGGGGGAAAAAAATGCTGTTATTTCCCTGTACTGACCTGCTACAGCTGCCTGCCATCGCAAATCAAATCCCCACAGAAAAGCTCACTCTCTTTTCCTCCTCAATTTACTTTGTCTACAAGGGCTGTAGAGTCCCAGCAGAACATGACTACCGTGCACACAACTCACACACACACACACACACACACACACACACACACACACACACACACACACACACACACACACACACACACACACACACACACACACACACACACACACACACACACACACAAAAGGCTATTATAAAATGGCAATTTATATTTCATATGTTCCTGTTTGAATCTGTTTGGACCACGCAGTTACAAATGGAGGCGACGTGGTTAAAGTATTTATGCTATGCAACCCAACAGTCTATCTATTAGTAATACAGGGAGAGTGAAGGGAAACATATTCTTTGTCTTATATCCCATTTGTTGTCAGGATGGATTCACTCATTCAGCAAGATGCCATACGGGGATAACAAGGGGATCATCAGGGGCAGGGAGGAATCTGTGTGTGTGTGTGTGTGTGTGTGTGTGTGTGTGTGTGTGTGTGTGTGTGTGTGTGTGTGTGTGTGTGTGTGTGTGTGTGTGAGAGAGAGCTTACTCCCTATTTTTTGTGGGGAGAACTTTACTTGTATATGTGAGTGTTACTTGGGTGGAGGCAGGGACTGAAGGGAAATGTATGTAATTGTGCTGTAATTACATGTTTTTGCTGTATGTTTCACTGTGTTCTTTATATTTTCTTTTATGCCTACCTGTCTAATATTTAGATATGGTACAGGAGTTACTAACGTAACAGTAAGTCATGTATTATTTCAACAAGTATTTGTTTGTCATTATTTATATATGTTATTTGATGTGTCAATCATTGTTTTAGTTAAGGCAAAAATAAAATGTTTGCAGTTTAATTTTTGTAACTGCTCTGCAGACCATTTAGTTCATGGCACATGGGTAAAACTCCTAGAAACTGTGGTATACACTGCAAAAAAAAAAAAAAAAAAATCCAACAAACTTAAAGTACTTGAAATACTGCACAATAACTTGGGGACTACCTCAGTGTCCACATTGACAATAATTAAAACGAATAAATACACAAAATCCCATCTGGCTCCCGTGTTATACCCGGTAGTGAAAGAAGATTCCACAGTTCCGATAGTGACCACATTACCCTTCAGTCAACTTTAATAACAAAGTCCTAACTTTTGAGATGAGATACTTGGGGACCCTGTTATTCTTGCAAAGATGCAAACTCACACTTGTATCGTAGGTATTCCGGTAACATCGGATCTATTTGTTGAATCACTTTAGAAAACAGACAAACTAACATAACCACAGTGGAAGTAGTCAGGCTAACATCATGTAAACAAGAGGAACTGGATGCCGCATTAGGCTAAATGACAGTTAAATCTAAGGCATGCAGTGCTGGTAGCGATATGCCAAAAAGTCGACAGCAAAACAAAAGGAGAGATGTTTACAATAGTGTGACAATGAACTATGCCAGGGAGAAAGGTAAGAATTAATAGCTACAAAATGAAATCTTGCTTAGGATGCATGTTTACCTCTGGTTAAATGCATATTAGATGACTGGGTGGAAGTTCAAAATAAAAACAAATAAAATTTCAAAGCCAGGGTGAAGTGCACAGGGGCATATTGTAATCACAACATGCTGAAACATAAGTTAAAAGTCTTTCAGAATTTATATAACATGGAAGTGACATTATTTTGCATGTAAGTGAAGAGGAGAATTTGCATGAGATATGAATTACTCATAAGGGCACAACATAAGTTTTTTAGTACTGTAGGCACCAATCAAAATTAATTATTTCTATTGTTAATTTTTTATTGTCTCAACACACAACTGAGAAAGTGCATTAGTCACTTAGCATCCATTTAATTTTTCATGGCAAGCTGCTTGGCAGAACAAAATATGGTCACCAAAGAGAAAACAACAAAATGGAACCACATGATGCAACGACGTACAGATAGATGTCACACAAAACCAGAGGACCATATTGGCACAAAGTGCAAGAATCCAGTACTTATGTGAGTTTTTAACTCAGCTGTGTTAGATTCGTTTTATAACTAATTAAAATAGAACTTAGAGGAGGGTAAATTTCAGATTTGTCTGATTGGGATGATTCTTTTTGGAACTTCTCTGGAAAACTGTCACTGTCACCTTATTTTATTACAGCTGACTGCCTTGAAAAGTAGCAGTATCCTGTGTGATGTTCCAGATAAGAATGCAAAAACCTAGTTTTATCATTTACATGTCAAGTTTAGATTATATTAGTTTTATAAGCATATCCTGCATTCTTCAAGTGCTTAGAAATTTTGAAATCTTGCGACATATATACCCTCTCCCTGCAACATTTTTCCTCTCTTCCCTCAGCAGTATCAGGAGGGTTACAGGCCCCACAGTAAAGGCCTTTTTGATTTGATCAAACCTTTCTTCATTTTTTTCCACAATATTACCAGGCTAACAATGCGTGATAGGCACCATGCATATTAAATACATTTGTTTTAGTGTCAAGCCATGATGATGATTTTTCTGAAAATATGCTCAATTAGCTATCAATTCTTTACCTCTGTGCAATCAGCATTCTTTATGGAGGAGGGGGAGCTGGGTGCCAGGTTATAACAGTTTGGTTCCAGAGGAACTGAAGGTTTTCAATCTGATCAATAATACAGGCCTTAATGAGGCACAACCGGCCCCCAGCTGTGAAGATTTCATCCAAAATTCATTAATTCCCTGTTTTATTAATCTGGAACCACAAGCTGAGATGTTCAAAGCTGCAGGTCGGCCAGAGCCTGTGGTGCAGGGAAAGAGGGCAAATAAGTGAGAGGAGGAGACCGAGGAATTATATATGCATGTTTGCCAATGCTTCATCAGGAGCCCCTACCATCCCTATCTTCAAAGTTATCGGGAAAGTCACTAAACTCTAAAGAACTGTAATCAACCACACACAATGTTGCCTTACAGCTTCTTCTCCATTGCTGCATGGAGGATGGAAAGGTAAAATACATTCTTTAACATTCTAGCTGTGTAAGTGTAATAAAGTTCATTTCACATCAAAAAGGTATTAGAAGTGGAAGTGAAACACCCTCCCTTTGTGCACGTGACATGAGCTCAAACTCAAGATGTCTACAGTAGCACACACTCCGGTGGTACAATAACAGGAACGCTGAATGAAATCCATATAATAGCAATATAAAAAAATTCAACAAATAGAAAGCAGTAATTTTTAATGCTGTATTGTAGCCTCCTCACTAGTGGGTCATATATATTCATAATTTTTTTTCTTCATTTGTATGTTGAGGAAAAACAACCCACCCATGCACATACATAGACACACTCACAGTTTTGATGTATATTTCCATTCATTTACCCGGCATGGTTGCGGGATGCCGGGAAGGTCACGGGACGTCATGTTTTTAAACTGACAGGGTTTTTTTAAGGTACTTGTCAATCTGGGACGACTAAGCAGAAAAGCTGCTACCCTACTCTGTGTGGAAGGGGGAAAAGTAGGGAGGGGATGGGGGAGGCATAGAAGGGAGAGAGCCAAGTGAAAGAATAAGGGAAATCAACGATGGGATGATGGCGAGAAGAGGATATGGGAGAAGCAGCGGTTATGGAAGAAGACAGGGATGTAAAGAGAGAGAAAAAAAAAGAAAGCAAAGATGGATAGAAAGGTGGAAGCAAAGAAAACGGCCTGAAAATGAAGGGAATGTGATGAAATTCTGCAATAAATATATGCTGAAAAAAAATGGGAAGCGGTAGTATGAAAGTTTGAGTTATTTTTATCTGGCTATTCCAGAGAGCGACACAGCAAAATTCGTCCAGACGACTCGCGCAATATGTGGTTCTGAATGCTTGGTATAATATGGTATGCTAATGTGGTATGATTTTGGCCTCATCTCTCAAAGGTCAGCACTGTCAATACAGCATTGCAAATTTGTGTGTCCACTGATAGCAGTTATTCCAATACAATTAACATATTCTGGTTCACAGAATTCTGCTGTTATAAAAGCCAGTCTAATTCAATGTTGGGTTTTATTGGAAATTAAATGTGTTACCTGCTTTATGACTACACCGAAGGGGTCAGGCTTCAGCTCCCTCTGAACAAGCTTTATTTTCAGAAATCTGATATTTCTTTATATCTTTGAAATGACAAAGTGTGTGTTGTATACGTATTCCAAGATGTCTGGTATTTTAAATCCATTCATTTGAATCTAGTAAAGGTCAGGCCCTGTGCTCTTTGAACAGATCTTTTTTAAGTACATCCTTCTCCATGCTCCGGGACCTCCCATGGCTGCCCTCGCCTCCATTTGCATTCATTTTCATGATTGCTCCATGCCTGTCTCTCTCTCCCCGCTTCACCCTCCTATTACCTGCCTGTCCACTTGGTTTTGCGTCAGTCTACAGACAGAATTCACCATATTCGCCTCCTTTTCAAAACCACAGGCATGGTTGAGGGGAGCTGTAGTTGAAATCGTTCAAGTGTGCTCATTCACTTTTTTTAGGGGCTTGTCATTTCACAATTCTACCTTTTCCAACGCTGCTGTCGGATAGAAGGGGGATTAATAGGCATCACCTCAGTGCTCCTGAAATCTGATTTTTTATTTCTTTGCCTTTGAAATTATTAATAAAAATTCAATTTTCTGCTGAATATATGTATTTTAAAAGACCTTTCCTAACTGACAGCATATCCGTGACATTCAACAATCAAGGCAATGAAATATCTACACAGGTGAGAACCACACACATTTTTTGCTCTTCATACACCAACTTCTTCTTAAACCAGATGATATTAAATAGAACGAATAGCCTCGTAAAGAAAGCTGGAAAACTTTTCACAACATAGATACAATTCAACACGTTCTTTTGAGTAACACGCCTTGTGCAATACAGAACATGTGATCCCATTCATCATGGGTGAAGACATTTCCTTTTCCTAAAATAAATAAGTATTTGCAGTGTAGTTTCAAACATAGTTTTGAAACCCGGAACTACAGCAACGCCAGCCACACTGAGGCTGTACTTATTGGTTCAACAGTGTCAATGCCATCGTTAACAATGCATGGATCAACATTACCAACGAGCGGATGTTTTGCTGGTATAATGTCAAATTCTTAATATCTTTGTGGAGCTGGGTGCAATTTAAGAGTATATTCCACAGAGCACAGACTATATTCAAGGTTCTTTATATTGACTGGTCTCAGAATATGAGGGTTGCGTTAAATTGATGTGGACTTTTCAAATATATTATTTATCAAGAATTACAGTATTAGGCAAACTAAAGGTGCCTGAGCACATAGTAATCGCTAAAACAAGCCGATACTTCGGCCTGAGAGGGCACAGTGTCATCTACTGGCTTTAGTGTGAACATTGTATTTTCCACTAGGCCACATTTAACCTGTTAGCTTGATACTCTTTGCTAAGGCTGTTAAGGCTAAAGCCAAGCTAAAGACAGTAATGCTATTTGTTTTGCAAGTATTTGGTCATATATTAAAGTATTTGCCAGATTGATATTTTGACCAGATGGTGGCACTACAGGGAAAGTCATGTGGATCGTCGAAGTGGCTAATATGCAAACAAAAAGCTAACTTTGTAAATCTTACCAATAGTCAATATTTCTCTTTGGATTAAAGAACCATGCTACAAGCACGACAAAACATGCACTCACTGAAAGTTAGTTTTCCAAAAGAGACATACATCTAGATTGTCTTCCCTCAGTTTCTTTTTAAATGTCAGATCAACATCTATCAAAACATTTACTCCTTTAGGTTCTCCTGTATGACAGTTTAAGTTCATGAATATATATTGCTGCATGTGAAGAACCAGGAGTGATAGAACAGAGTTTAGTGTTGATTGTATTTTAGACCAAGGTCAGACTTCGGTCAGATCTGACTCGCAGTCATACCCTGCTCTCAATCCAGCCACTCCAGAGCCAAGGCGAGGGAATACATGAATGGTATCTAAAATTAAAGCATGCAGCAAGTTAGCGGGTCATTCAGACACCGATATATTCAAAAGTTATGTATTCAAGCATGCATACCCGTGTTTTTATTACTGTACTTGTTAAGGTCTTACACTTGAAAACAATCTGAACTGACCCTTTTGCCTTCCTTCGCACAAACCTCACTGGAACCACGTACTCACTTTGTGCCAGTTGATAGGTTCCCTGACGTGAAAGTATAAGTGTCAAAAATAAAATAAAATAAAACCATTGTCTCTCCTCTACTGCTCTTAAGTACAGAAAAGGTAAATTCCTTCAGTGTAAAGACCTCATTTCAACCACCAGGGTTACATCCCTGCCTCTGTCTTCTAAAGACAACATTTAAATTTTTTAAACCTACACGTCCTAACCAATTTAACTCTAGCTGATCATTCTACAAAACCATATGGTGCAATAAAAAATGCATCGCAACCACATTTTTAATGGTTAAGATGGAGATACAGAAAGAAAATGTATCTTGTTTAAATGTGTAATGAAGAGAACAGATTTTTATTCTAAGAAAACTTTTGAAATTTTATCAAAATTAACAAAGATGTCAAGTAACATGTCTGGGTGGTCTTTGTGAACAGGGAGGCCTGTCAGTTAAACATCTATGCTTCAAACTGCCCCTGACCCACCTCCTTTTTCCCTTTGAACATAACTGAAATGTAGTCCTGTTATTTTGTACCAGTTATTTGCTTTACGTTATTCAGTGCCTTTCAGACTGACACATAAGCATTTTTTTAATCTGATGCTACTATCAACAGGATGATGCTTAAGTGTCAAACTAAAACATTTTCTGACCTTATACCCCTCCTAGTTAAGGTTAATGTAGATCTACGTATAACATCAACTAAGATCATGCCATGGTTACTATGGCATCACTTGGTTATGGTCAGGAGTCTTCGTTTAAGGCACAATTAAGTTTTAACTCCAAAAATGTATTGCAGGTTTAAAGTTAAAAAAAAGTTTTTCCCATTTTTGAAGTTGGTGTTGCATGTACATGATTGCTGTAGACCCACGTTACCACTCAATACTGACACCACCTTACTTCAGTAAATTATAAACAATCAAAGAGCAGATTTAAAGTTTGGCTTATTCAGAACTGTGCTTGAAGTCAGCTAATAGAGGGACATGTGCTGTATAAATTCTGACAGGAAAGAAAAACTGTTAAGTTTAGTTAACTGATATATATAATTAAATTTAAATGCAATCAAATTCAAAAACTGAACAATCTACGATAGACATATTTCATGAAAACAACTTCATCCTAGATGTTATCCTGTGTATGCTGACTGTTGTCATTCATGTCCTACTCCAAGAACATCTCAGTCTCAGTCAACCACACACTCATGCATACACAGGTGAACACATAAGTACCTGTGTATCTCAGTCTCTTTTGCATTGTGTCTCTCCTTATCGCCGGCTTTCTAACAAATAAGGGGACAACAAGCAGAAAAGTGTGCCGGACATACGAACGCATCCACACACATGCCTTCACCCAGCCACCCCTGCCGCAGCATCTCTGCACCGCAAACAAGCGTGCGGTTGTTATCGCTCTCCGCCATGCTCGCTGAGGGAAGTTTAAGCTGATTCGGTGACAACCCAAACTGAGCCACCCCGGCATTTTCTTACAGCGAGGCCCCTAATCTGCTAGACTATGGGAGAGACAGAGAGTGGTCTGCTCTCTAATTCGACAGAGAAGCGAGGCTTGAAACAGCACAATTAAAAAGATACTGTTGTGTTTACACTCGCCGGCCTGTGTAACTGCTGAATGGGGGACATAAACAGCTTAGCTGCAGCCAGTGTAAGTGGCCTGCGTGGGCCTCCTCCTGCTGAATGCGAGAAGAGCTACTGTATTCTGTCACACCGCATTTGACAGGAATTGGAAATGTGGTGCATTATGCGCTGCCCACAATAAACCTTGTGTTGTTTGAAAAGCCGGCATTAGACAGCAGAATGCTGGCATCACAGAAGGGAAATAATTTGATCTTGTCTAATCTGGCTGAGGGGGGAAATATTGTAATCCCTTCCGTGCTGTGTGATTGCACATGTGCCTGTGCCTGTATCTTACTGTGTGTTTGTGCAAGTTTGTGTATGTGCACTCATGTGGGATTGTGCATATGCATTTGTTTCAATCCAGCAGAGAGATTTCTGAAAGCATAATTCTGTTATTTGGTCCTTTGTGTGAAATTGTTGATATTGCCTTTTCTGTTGCTGAGGTTCCCACAGGTGTTTCTCACACTGCAGAATATAACATGAGACCGAGGTGGAAATCCATTGTACAGACAGACAGACACACACACACACACACACACACACACACACACACACACACACACACACACACACACACACACACACACACACACACACACACACACACACACACACACACGCTTGCAGGCCCATTGGAGCTCCATTGTAAAAGCTTCTGCTTTTATGAGGAGTGCAGATGCAAATCCTCACATTCCCTGTGATATGTCTTTGGCATCCTGTTGTCTTTATCTTTGATCACCCATCTTCTGGGAAGTGATGAGCGCTGAGAGCCAGAAATCTCAAACAACAGACACATTAGGCTACTTGTACTTATACCCGTACGGAAACAATGGA